>NC_135819.1:20822844-20883352 GCF_964213995.1 Mustelus asterias
CTCCCCTGCTCTTCAACAAATACAGCCCCGGAATCCTTTGTGTCTGCCCAACAGGGGCAGACAGGGGACTCAGTTTAGTGTCGCTTCCTGAAGGCAGCACCTCCCAACAGTGCCGCACTCCCCCCGCACTGGTGTTTCAGCCTGGAATTATATGCTCAAATCTGTGCAGTGGGCTTGGGGCCCATCAGCTTAAGATGCAAAGGTTTGTTACCCAGTGAGCCACTGCCGTCACCTAAATTCAAAACAACATTGGTGTTAGAGTTTGACAGTTCTGTCTTGATTTGTCAGCCACAGTGAGCTAGGGCTCTAATCGGGTGTTGGCAGAGTTAGTGTGTCGCCTCTTATCCAATCTCACGCCAAACCAGTAGCTGCCAGGATGGGAAACCAATCAGTGAGAGAAGAGAAACTTCCTTTGAAGAAGAGGAGGCCATTAAACTCAACCCCATTGCCATCGGACCAATCCCAGCCACTGCACGGTGGCGCGGTGGTTAGCACTGCTGCCTCATGGCACCAGGGACCCGGGTTCAATTCCCGTGGGTCACTGTCTGTGTGGAGCTTGCACATTCTCCCCGTGTCTGCGTGGGTTTCCTCCGGGTGCTCCGGTTTCCTCCCACAGTCCAAAGATGTGCGGGTCAGGTGGATTGGCCATGCTAAATTGCCCCTTAGTGTCAGGGGGGCTAGCTAGGGTAAATGCATGGGGCTATGGGGATAGGGCCTGGGTGGGATTGTGGTCGGTGCAGACTTGATGGGCTGAATGGCCTCCTTCTGCACTATAGGGCTCTACGATTCCTCTCACTATAATTCTCCAGAATCATATTCCATTGTCCCCCTATATTTGACTCCATACACAGGTAGCTTTTCCCACAACTCTATTTCCCTTCTCACCCCTAACCTTTCCCCTTTGTCACCTAGGATTTGACCCTTGAACCCTCCCCACCGCCACCAGGGATTATTTGCTCGATTGAAGTTGTCAAAATCCTCCCAATCAGATCCAAGTCTCTATTTTTACCCCATCTCCATAAGGAGAAAGACCTCCAATTCCACCCGGAATCATCTCTACTCCCTGTCTCGGGGGCAGTAAGTGTTTTTCCTACGATTAGGCAATTCAAACAGTACGTGGGGATCCTGAACAACATTTGGCGAGGGAACGGCATAACCTCTTTTCGATCTTTATGCAGCATTTCCCCTCATATAGAATCATACAGTGCAGAAGGAGGCCATTCGGTCCATCGAGTCTGCACCGACCACAATCCCACCCAGGCCCGATCCCCACAACCCCGCATTTACCATAGCTAGTCCCCCTGATACTAAGGGGCAATTTAGCATGGCCAATCCACCTAACCCGCACATCTTTGAACACTAAAGGACAATTTAGCACGGCCAATCCACCTAACCCGTACATCTTTGAACTGTGGGAGGAAACCGGAGCACCCGGAGGAAACCCACGCAGACATGGGGAGAACGTGCAAACTCCACGCAGACAGTGACCCAAGCCAGGAATTGAACCCGGGTCCCTGGCGCTGTGAGGCAGCAGTGCTAACCACTGTGCCACCGTACATCTGGGGACTAATTCTCACTTGCAAGTCTGGTGTCCACTTCCCACCCCCGAGACTGATGAGACTTGAGCAGATAACTAAAGCCCCTTTGGGAGGGCAGTAACTCGTCAGCCTCACTGCCACGGCGATGGCAGAGTCTCTTATCTCAGTCGGATCCCGATATGAACAGCAGGATTCCCGTTGGACAGTTTCCGTTGCCTGTTTTTTTCCCCCAATGCAGCAAAACTATATTCACAATCTCACTCGGTAGGAATTGGACTCGTTCTCTGGATTACGAGTCCAGTCACGTCACCAGTGGGTTAGCACTGCTGCCTCACAGCGCCAGGGACCCGGGTTCGATTCCCGGGGGCACAGTGGTTAGCACTGCTGCCTCACAGCGCCAGGGACCCGGGTTCGATTCCCGGCTTGGGTCACTGTCTGTGTGGGAGTCTGCACATTCTCCCCGTAGGGAAGGAAATCTGCCATTTTTACCCGGTCTGGCCTACATCTGGCTCCAGAGCCACAGCAATGTGGTTGACTCTCAAGTATCCTCCAAGGGCAACTAGGGATGGGCAATAAATGCTGGCCCAGCCAGCGACGCCCATGTCCCACAAATGAATAAAGAAACAATGTTGTGTTTTTGCGTTCACTTTTGTTGAAAGCTGGGATCACAAAGATGTCAAATTGTCATGAAAACACAAATGGTTCATTACTGGTCTGGACATATACGTGACTCCAGTCCCACACCATTGTGGCTAACTATTGGGGTGGCCCAGTGGTTAGCACTACTGCCCCACCACGTCAGGGACCCAGGTACGATTCCCGGCTCGGGTAACTGCGCAGAGTCTACACGTCCTCCTCGTGTCTGCGTGGGTTTCCTCCGGTTTCCTCCCACAGTCCAAAGACGTGTGGGTTAGGTGGATTGGCCGTGCTAAATTGTTCCTTATAGTATCAGGGGGAATAGCTCAGATGAATACATGGGGTTATGGGGATAGGGTCTGGGTGGGATTGTGGTCGGTGCAGACTTGATGGGCCGAATGGCCTCCTTCTGCACTGCAGGATTCTATGATCCAGACAATTCCTCACCGTACCCCCTTGTCAGCAAAAGTACTCAATCTCTTCTTTTTATTTTGGACATCCCTCTGGAACTATCAGAGATGGACAATAAATGCCAGTGATGCCCACGTCCTGAGAATAGATGGATGGCAATGATAAGCAGCACACTGGCAACAGCGCCACACTCACCGACCTCTTCCCCAACGCCACTGCTACATTCAAACCAAGCTCCTTCCTATAGTTCTTGTGCCCTGTATAATTAGTTTAGATTTATCCACATTAAACTGCCATTGCCACCTCTTGGCCCAATTCACGGAAAGTATTAAAACCAGTTCTGCTGTTCCTGGCTCCGGCTTTGATATCACCCAAATACATTTCTCATTGAAACCTTCAACCAAATCATTGCGATACTCCGTCAGCGCTGTGGTGCCAGCCTAGATCCTGTGTTGTACTGGGACCTCACAAGTCAGGGGGAGAGTGAGACTGACTGAGACATGATTGAAATCTATCCGGAGGACCCAGTGTCTCCGAAACATCGCCTTCCGGTTTAAGTTAACCCGCTTTCTCGTTGCTGAACTAAAATTCTACCCAGTGCTTTTTATTGCAAGGCTTGGCCGTGAATCCTCGCCGCTAATCACCCAGCTTGGAACTTTGTAAAATACAATCGGCATAAGCGGGACGGCCCAGACATGTTCCATTCACAGGAGGAGGAGGATCGGGGGACAGGTCACTGCCAGTGGCTCAGCACTGTTGGCCAAGATACTGTTAGAGCCGCATATGGGATGGGGTGACTGACTGCTGCCTAAAACTACCTACCTCCCTCACCCCTTCCATTTCTACCTCCCTCTCTACTTCCCTCCCCCTCCCTTTCAATCTCCCTCCCTACCTCCCTCCCTTTCTACTTCCCTCCCTCCCTTTCTCTCTACCTTCCTACCTTTCTACTTCCCTCCCTACCTCCCTCCCTATCTACCTCCCTCCTCTCCCTAACTCCCTCCCTCCCTACATACCACAATCCCTAACTCCCTCCTGCCCTAACTCCTTCTCTACCTCCCTTCCTCTGTACCTAACTTCCTCCCTATCTCCCTCCTTCTCTACCTCCCTCCCTCCTGCTCTAGCTCCCTCCCAAGCTCCGCCGCCCTCTCCTACTCCCCCCTCCTTCTCTAGCTCCCTCCGTACCTCCCTCCCTACCTACCTCCTTCTCTACCTACCTTCCTCGTAACCTACCTCCCTTGTAAACTGCCTCCCTCTGTACCTACCTCTCTACCTACCTCCCTCCCTCCTTCTCTACCTACATCCCTCTCTACCTCCCTCTCTCCCTCCCACCCTCCTATCAGCACAATCCTCCTCTAGGAAGGAGACATGGCAGCCTTCACAATTCCCAGACCCCCCGGATCACTCTTCAGCTATTGGTCACTGTTACGAGGCAGGAAATATGACAGCCAATTAGCTCCCAGGAAGCTCCCACAAGCAGGAATGGTCTCTTCCTATTTCACATTGTTTAAGGGGTTAGTATTGGCCAGGACACCAGGAGAACACCAGGCGGCACGGTAGCACAGTGGTTAGCACTGCTGCTTCACAGCTCCAGGGACCTGGGTTCGATTCCCGGCTTGGGTCACTGTCTGTGTGGAGTTTGCACATTCTCCTCGTGTCTGCGTGGGTTTCCTCCGGGTGCTCTGGTTTCCTCCCACAGTCCAAAGATGTGCGGGTTAGGTTGATTGGCCATGCTAAAAATTGCCCTTAGTGTCCTAAGATGTGTAGGTTAGAGGGATTAGTGGGTAGATATATAGGGATATGGGGGTAGGGCCTGGGTGGGATTGTGGTCGGTGCAGACTTGATGGGCCGAATGGCCTCTTTCTGTACTGCAGGGTTTCTATGATTCTATGGAACACGCGGGCCTCTCTGGAATGCTGCCTGCGACCTTTCCCATCAACTGAGGAGTGTGGAGTGGGCTCCGTTTGATGTCTCGTCTGTAAGGCGACACCTGTGGCAGTGCAGCACTCCCTTGATAATGTGCTGAAGATCCAGCTTAAATCCCTGGAGTGAGGCCTGAATCCCATCCTTCTGACTCCAGGTGACAGGTTCCAGCCACTGGGCAAAATTCATTCACAGTAAGTGAAGGATTCACAAAGGCTGCATTTTTGGAACATCTTCCATTCCCTTCTCATACTCTGAAGTCTCCTTTTATCTCTATGCTAACACATTTTTTGGATTCTCTTTTATCCGTTGCCTCCTTTTCTTCCTAAATAACAATGAAATAATTCTAACTTCAACAATGCTGCAGAGAGGGAGATTTGCTGTTGAATTTATCCATCCTGCACTCATCAGGATAGATTCGCAAGAATATCAAATCTCAAAGCTTGGCGGTTAACTGTTCCCTGATGCATTCTCTCCATGGCCACACCCCAACCAATCAGAGTCCACTCGCTGACCAATCAGCACTCTCTTCTCACAAGGTACACATCGTTGCTCCCTTTCTAATTCAGCATTCTTGCATTGGTCCTGATGAGTGTCAGATAAAAAGCTTCGACAGAATGTCTCTTTTTTACAACAGTGCTCAGTGATTCTAGAAAATTGTCAAAGGCCTCCTCTCCAACCTGAATGGAACCGATGGGGGGTGGGGGGGGGGGGGGGGGGGGCGTGGGGAGCGCAAGTATCACCAGGGACCAACGGCAGAACAACAACTTACATCCCTAATAAAGACAAACATTGCTATGGTTCTCCATGGTACCTTCTCCCAGCTACTGAAACAGTCCTGGCAACAATCTGTTTACAACCCTGGTGTCACATTTGATCTGATCTCACAGGCATGGTGGCACAGTGGTTAGCACTGCTGGCTCACAGCGCTAGGGACCAGGGTTCAATTCCAGCCTCGGGTCACTGTCTGTGTGGAGTCTACGCGTTCTCCCCGTGTCTGCGTGGGTTTCCTCTGGGTGCTCCGGTTTCCTCCCACAATCCAAAGATGTGCAGGTTAGGTGGATTGGCCATGCTAAATTGCCCCTTAGTGTCCAAAGATGTGCAGGTTAGGTGGATTGGTCATGCTAAATTGCCCCTTAGTGTCCAAAGATGCACAGGTTAGGTGGATTGACCATGCTAAATGTGTGGGGTTACAGGGATAAGGTGGGGGAAAGGGTCTGGATAAGGTACTCTGTCAGAGAGAGTCAGTGCTGACTCGATGGGCCGAATGGCCTCCCCCGTACTGCAGGGATTCCATCAAATCTATATGTTTGTATTCTCATTCCCATGCCATATCGAAGGCTGCCTATTTTCCCCTCTCCATAACATCACCCGACCCGGCCCCTGTCTCAGTTCAATGCTGCTGAAACCCCCCATTGTGCCGTTATTACTGGCAGAGTCTGCTCTTCCTCCATATCCCCTGGCAACTCTCCCACTTTCCATCCGCTGTAAAGCTGAGGCCATACGAATCCCCTGTGATGCCCGTGTCTTCACTCACAGCAAGCCCCGCCCCCAAATCACTGCCCCCCATCCCCACTCTGTTCCTCACTAACCGACATTGGTTCCCAGTGAAGGAATATCTTGATCTTAAACTTCTGATCCATATTACTGAATCCCTCCAAAAGAGAGAATGCTGGAAAATCTCAGCAGGTCTGGCAGCATCTGTGAGGAGAGAAAAGAGCTGACGTTTCGTGTCCAGATGACCCTTTGTCAATCTCCTTCCAGATGCTGCCAGACCTGCTGAGATTTTCCAGCATTTTCTCTTTTGGTTTCAGATTCCAGCATCCGCAGTAATTTTTTCTGAATCCCCCCCAAGGCCTCACCATCCCCACCCCTCCATCTCTGTAATCTCCTCCATCCCCACAACCCTCCGACATACCACCCTCCTCTAACTCGAGCCTCTTGTGCAACCCTCACATTTGTCTGGTTGGTGGTTACACCGTCAGTTGTTTAGGCCCCAGGCTCTGGAATTCCCTCCCTTCGCCTCTCTGCCTCTCTATCTCACCTTTCTCCTTTAACACACTCCTTAAAATTTACCTCTTTGTCCAAGCTTTGGATTATCTGATCGAGAATCTCTTTATGAGGCTTGGTGTCATATTTTGTTTCATAATTGCTCTTGGGATGAATATATGAACAAGGAGCAGAAGTTGGCCTGCTCCACCATTCAATAAGTTTAGTTTTATTTGTTACTGTCACAAGTAGGCTTACATTAACACTGCAATGAAGTTACTGTGAAAATCCCCTAGCCGCCACACTCCGGCGCCTGTTCGGGTATACCGAGGGAGAATTTAGCACGGCCAATGCATCGAACCAGCACGTCTTTCAGAGGAAACTGGAGCACCCAGAGCAAACCCATGCAGACACGGGGAGAAAGTGCAGACTCCGCACAGACAGTAACCCAAGCCGGGAATCGAACCCGGGTCCCTGGTGCAGTGAGTCAGCAGTGCTAGCCACCGTGCCGCCCTCATTGCTGATCAGATTGTAACCTCAACCCCACATTCCCACCCACCCCCGATAACCTTTCACCCCCTCGTTAACCAAGAGTCTATCTCGTTCTGCCTTAAAAATATTCATAGACTCTGCTTCCACTGAGTACAAGAGTCAGGATGTCATGTTGCAGCTTTATAAAACTTGGTTAGGCCGCACTTAAAGAGTATTGTGTTCAATTCTTGTCGTCGCATTATAGGAAGGATGTGGAGGCTTTGGAGAGGGTGCAGAGAGGTTTACCAGGATGCTGCCTGGATTGGAGGGTCTGAGCTACTAGGAGAGGCTGGACAAACTAGGGTTGTTTTCTCTGGAGCGGCGGAGACTGAGGGGAGACCTGATAGAAGTCTATAAAATGATGAGATAGGGTTGACAGTTGGAATCTTTTTCCCAGAGTTGAAATGTCTAATACTAGGGAGCACGCACTTAAGGAGAGAGGGGGCAAGTTCGAAGGAGATGTGAGGGGCAAGTTTTTTTTACACAGAGAGTGGTAGGTGTCCGGCTGCCAGGGATGGTGGTGGAGGCAGATACGATCGGGGTGTTTCAGAGGCTTTTAGATAAGCACATGAATATGCAAGGATGAGAGGGATAGGGAGCAAGGGCAGGCAGGAGGGATTAGTTTAATTTGGCATCATATTCGGCACAACATCGTGGGCCGAAGGGCCTGTTCCTGTGCTGTATTCTTCTATGTCCTATGACAGAAAAAAAATTCTCCTTATCTCTGTCGTAAATAAATGACTCCCTTATTTATAAACAGTGACCCCTGGTTCTAGATTCTTCCACAAGAGGAAACATCCTCTCCACATCCACCCTGTCAATACCCCTCAGGATCCGAAAGGTTTCAATCAAGTCGCCTCTTACTCTTCTAATCTCCAGCAGATACAAACCTAACCCCTCCATCTTTTCCTCGTAAGACAACCCACCCGTTCCTGGCATTAGCCCCGTAAACCTTCTCTGAACTGCTTCCAATCAATCAACATCTTTTCTTAAATAAGGAACCAACACTGTACGCATTGTGTTAAAGGTGCCAGATGAATGCAAGTTGTTGTTGTTGTTAGCTAACCACGCCACAATATGGTGGAGGAGGATAGGTAGTCGATGAATATCATTAAGAAAAAGATTGGACCCTGGCCAAGTTCGAAGACATAAGAACCGGCTGAATGAGGTGATTGAAGAAAGATTAGAGGGATGTGGGCCGTGGTGAAGAGATGTTGGACAATTTGAGGTTGAAAATGGAAAAACGACGACGCAAGAAGGCGAGGTGTGGAGGAAAGAACCGATGATCTACCCTGAGGCAGATCACTTCATATGTAAAATATGTATGTTTATAAAACACATATATATTAAGGGAGTAAGGAGACGTTGAAAGGTGGGGAGGTTTAGGGAAGCAATACCATTGTTCAGGGCCCAGGCAGTGAGGTGATCACCAACGATCATGACCATGAAACCATTGTCAATGTCGGAAAAACCTGTCCAGTTCACTAACGTCCCAGTAATCCAGAGGTTCCAGGATAATGCTCTGGGGACGTGGGTTCAAATCCCACCACGGCAGCTGGTGGAATTAGTAAATCTGGAACTCTCAGTAATAATAACATTGACAACATTGTCAGAAAAACCCATCTGGGTCACTCATGTCCCTTCAGGGAAGGAAATCTGCCGTCCTCACCCGGTCTGGCCTACATGTGACTCCAGAGCCACAGCAATGTGGTTGACTCTCAAATGCCCTCTGAAATGGCCAAGTGAGACACTCAGTTCAAGGGGCAATTAGGAACAGTGACCCAAGCTGGGATTCGAACCCGGGACCCTGACGCTGTGAGGCAGCAGTGCTAACCACTGTGCCACCGTGTCGCCCTAGTCAGATGTCCCATGAAACTTTACAGTATGGTCATAGAATCTTAAATCTACAGTGCAGAAGGAGGCCATTGGGCCCATCGAGACTGCACTGACAACAATCCCACCCAGGTCCTGTCCTATACCCGTAATCCCACATATTTACCCTCCTAATCCCCCTGACATTAAGGGGCAATTTATCCTGGCCAATCAATCTAACCCACACGTTTATTGGATTGTGGGAGGAAACTGGAGCACCCGGAGGAAACCCACGCAGGCACAGGGAGAATATGCAGATTCCACACAGATAGTGACCCGAGCCGGGAATTGAACCTGGGTCCCTGGCGCTGTGAGGCAGCAGTGCTAACCACTGTGCCACCGTGCCGCCCATGGAAGTTGCCCTCCCCTTTGAGAAAGAGCGAATTGGTGGTGTTTTAACCTGAGGGTCACCATACCTCAGGCAAAGGTTGAAAAGACAGGCCCTTCATGAATAACCATAGCCGGTATGGGAATCGATACCATCGCTGTTGGCATCGCTCTGCATCACTACCAGCTGTCCAGATAATGATACTCCAAGTGTGTGTCTCTCTGAGGCATTGATACTCCGAGTGTGTCTCTCTGAGGTACTGATACTCCGAGTGTATCTTTGTCTGAGGTACTGATACTCCGAGTGTGTCTCTCTGAGGCACTGATACTCCGAGTGTGTCTCTCTGAGGCACTGATACTCCGAGTGTGTCTCTCTGAGGCACTGATACTCCGAGTGGGTCTCTAAGGCCCTGATCTTCCGAGTGTGTCTCTCTGAAGCACTGATACTCCGAGTGTGTCTCTGAGGTACTGATACTCCGAGTGTGTCTCTGAGGCACTGATACTCCGAGTGTGTCTCTGAGGTACTGATACTCCGAGTGTGTCTCTCTGAGGCACTGATACTGCGAGTGTGTCCCTCTGAGGCACTGATACTCCGAGTGTGTCTCTGAGGTACTGATACTCCAAATGTCTCTCTCTCTCTGAGGTACTGATACTCTGAGTGTCTCTCTGAGGCAATGATACTCCGAGTATGTCTCTCTCTGAGGTACTGATACTCCGAGAGTATGTCTCTGAGGTACTGATACTCCGAGTGTGGCTTTGAGGTACTGATACTCCGAGTGTGTCTCTCTCTGAGGCACTGATACCCTGAGTATCTCTCTCTCTCTGAGGTACTGATACTCCAAGTGTGTCTCTCCCTGAGGCACTGATATTCTGAGTGTCTGTCTGTGGCACTGATACCCTGAGTATCTCTCACTCTCTGAGGTGCTGACACTCCCAGTGTGTCTCTGAGGTGCTGATACTCCGAGTGTGTCTCTGAGGTGCTGATACTCCGAGTGTGTCTCTCTGAGGCACTGATACTCCGAGTGCCTCTCTGAGGCACTGATACTCCGAGTGTGTCTCAGAGGTACTGATACTCCGAGTGCGTCTCTCTGAGGTACTGATACTCCGAGTGTGCCTCTCTGAGGCACCGATACTCCGAGTGTGTCTCTGAGGCACTGATACTCCGAGTGTCTGTCTGAGGTACTGATACTCCGAGTGTGTCTCTCTCTGAGGTACTGATACTCCGAGTGTGCCTCTCTGAGGTACTGATACTCCGAGTGCGTCCCTGAGGTACTGATACTCCGAGTGTGTCTCTCTCTGAGGCACTGATATTCTGAGTGTCTGTCTGAGATACTGATACTCTGAGTATCTCTCACTCTCTGAGGTACTGAAACTCCAAGTGTGTCTCTCTCTGAGGTGCTGATACTCCAAGTGTGCCTCTCTGAGACACTGATACTCCGGGTGTGTCTCTGAGGTACTGATACTCCGAGTGTGTCTCTGAGGCACTGATACTTCGAGAGTGTCTCTCTGAGGCACTGATACTCCGAGTGTCTGTCTGAGGTACTGATACTCCGAGTGTGTCTCTCTCTGAGGTACTGATACTCCGAGTGTGCCTCCCTGAGGCACCGATACTCTGAGTGTGTCTCTCTGAGGTACTGATACTCCGAGTGTGTCTCTGAGGTACTGATACTCCGAGAGTGTCCCTCTGAGGTACTGATACTCCGAGTGGGTCTCTAAGGCACTGATCGTCCGAGTGTGTCTCCCTGAAGCACTGATACTCCGAGCGTGTCTCTGAGGTACTGATACTCCAAATGTCTCTCTCTCTCTGAGGTACTGATACTCCAAATGTCTCTCTCTCTCTGAGGTACTGATTCTCCGAGTGTCTCTCTGAGGCACTGATACTCTGAGTGTCTCTCTGAGGTACTGATACTCCGAGTGTCTCTCTGAGGTACTGATACTCCGAGAGTGTGTCTCTGAGGCACTGATATTCCGAGTTTGTCTCTCTAGAGATACAGATACTCCGAGTGTGTCTCCCTGAGCTATTGATACTCTGAGTGTGTCTCTCTGAGGTACTCATACTCCGAGTTTGTCTCTCTTTCTGAGGGACTGATACTCCGAGTATGTCTCCCTGAGGTATTAATACTCTGAGTGCGTCTCTCTGAGGTACTCATGCTCCGAGTTTGTCTCTCTCTGAGGTACTGATACTCCGAGTGTGTCTCTCTCTGAGGCACTGATATTCTGAGTGTCTGTCTGAGGTACTGATACTCTGAGTATCTCTCACTCTCTGAGGTACTGATACTCCAAGTGTGTCTCTCTCTGAGGTACTGATACTCCGTGTGTGCCTCTCTGAGACACTGATACTCCGAGTGTGTCTCTGAGGTACTGATACTCCGAGTGTGTCTCTGAGGTACTGATACTCTGAGTGTCTCTCTCTGAGGCACTGATACTTTGAGAGTGCCTCTCTGAGGCACTGATACTCTGAGAGTGTGTCTCTGAGGCACTGATACTCCGAGTGTGTCTCTGAGGTACTGATACTCCGAGTGTGTCCCTCTGAGGCACAGATACTCCGAGTGTGTCCCTCTGAGGTACTGATACTCCGAGTGGGTCTCTCTAAGGCCCTGATCTTCCGAGTGTGTCTCCCTGAAGCACTGATACTCCGAGCTTGTCTCTGAGGTACTGATACTCCAAATGCCTCTCTCTCTCTGAGGTACTGATATTCCAAATGTCTCTCTCTCTCTGAGGTACTGATTCTCCGAGTGTCTCTCTGAGGTACTGATACTCCGAGTGTCTCTCTGAGGTGCTGCTACTCCGAGAGTGTGTCTCTGAGGCACTGATACTCCGAGTGTGTCTCTCTGAGGCACTGATATTCCGAGTTTGTCTCTCTGAGGTACTGATACTCCGAGTGTGTCTCTGAGGTACTGATACCCCGAGTGTGTCTCTCTGAGGTACTGATACTCCGAGTGTGTCTCTGAGGTACTGAAACTCCGAGAGTGTCCCTCTGAGGTACTGATACTCCGAGTGTGTCTCTGAGGTACTGATACTCCGAGTGTGTCCCTCTGAGGCACAGATACTCCGAGTGTGTCCCTCTGAGGTACTGATACTCCGAGTGGGTCTCTCTAAGGCCCTGATCTTCTGAGTGTGTCTCCCTGAAGCACTGATACTCCGAGCGTGTCTTTGAGGTACTGATACTCCAAATGTCTCTCTCTCTCTCTGAGGTACTGATGCTCCAAATGTCTCTCTCTCTCTGATACTCTGAGTGTCTCTCTGAGGTACTGATACTCCGAGAGTGTGTCTCTGAGGCACGAATACTACGAGTTTGTCTCTCTGAGATACTGATACTCCGAGTGTGTCTCCCTGAGGTATTGATACTCTGAGTGTGTCTCTCTGAGGTACTCATACTCCGCGTTTGTCTCTCTCTGAGGTACTGATACTCCAAGTGTGTCTCCCTGAGGTATTGATATTCTGAGTGTCTGTCTGAGGTACTGATACTCTGAGTATCTCTCACTCTCTGAGGTACTGATACTCCAAGTGTGTCTCTCTCTGAGGTACTGATACTCCGAGTGTGCCTCTCTGAGACACTGATACTCTGAGTGTGTCTCTGAGATACTGATACTCCGAGTGTGTCTCTGAGGCACTGATACTCCGAGTGTGTCTCTGAGGTACTGATACTCCGAGTGTGTCTCTGAGGCACTGATACTCCGAGTGTGTCTCTGAGGTACTGATACTCCAAGAGTGTCCCTCTGAGGTACTGATACTCCGAGTGGGTCTCTAAGGCACTGATCGTCCGAGTGTGTCTCTGAGGTACTGATACTCCGAGTGTGTCTCTGAGGCACTGATACTCCGAGTGTGTCTCTGAGGTACTGATACTCCAAGTGTGTCCCTCTGAAGCACTGATACTCCGAGTGTGTCCCTCTGAGGTACTGATTCTCCGAGTGGGTCTCTCTAAGGCCCTGATCTTCCGAGTGTGTCTCCCTGAAGCACTGATACTCCGGGCTTGTCTCTGAGGTACAGATACTCCAAATGCCTCTCTCTCTCTGAGGTACTGATTCTCCGAGTGTCTCTCTGAGGTACTGATTCTCCGAGTGTCTTTCTGAGGTATTGATACTCCGAGTGTGCCTCTCTGAGGTGCTGATACTCCGAGAGTGTGTCTCTGAGGCACTGATACTCCGAGTGTGGCTTTGAGGCACTGATACTCCAAGTGTGTCTCTCTGAGGCACTGATATTCCGAGTTTGTCTCTCTCTCTCTGAGATACTGATACTCCGAGTGTGTCTCCCTGAGGTATTGATACTCTGAGTGTGTCTCTCTGAGGTACTCATACTCCGGGTTTGTCTCTCTCTGAGGTACTGATACTCCGAGTGTGTCTCTCTCTGAGGTACTGATACTCTGAGTACCTCTCACTCTCTGAGGTACTGATACTCCAAGTGTGTCTCTCTCTGAGGTGCTGATACTCCGAGTGTGCCTCTCTGAGACACTGATACTCCGAGTATGTCTCTGAGGTACTGATACTCCGAGTGTGTCTCTGAGGTACTGATACTCCGAGTGTGTCTCTGAGGTAGTGATACTTCGAGTGCGCCTCTCTGAGGCACTGATACTCCGAGTGCGTCCCTGAGGTACTGATACTCCGAGTGTGTCTCTCTCTGAGGCACTGATATTCTGAGTGTCTGTCTGAGATACTGAT
Source organism: Mustelus asterias (assembly GCF_964213995.1). NCBI lineage: Eukaryota > Metazoa > Chordata > Chondrichthyes > Carcharhiniformes > Triakidae > Mustelus > Mustelus asterias. The sequence continues at coordinate 20,836,727 of NC_135819.1, forward strand.
ACTCTGAGTATCTCTCACTCTCTGAGGTACTGATACTCCAAGTGTGTCTCTCTCTGAGGTGCTGATACTCCAAGTGTGCCTCTCTGAGACACTGATACTCCGGGTGTGTCTCTGAGGTACTGATACTCCGAGTGTGTCTCTGAGGCACTGATACTTCGAGAGTGTCTCTCTGAGGCACTGATAATCCGAGTGTGCCTCTCTGAGGCACTGATACTCCGAGTGCGTCTCTGAGGTACTGATACTCCGAGTGTGTCCCTCTGAGGCATTGATACTCCGAGAGTGTCTCTCTGAGGCACTGATACTCCGAGTGTGTATCTGAGGCACTGATACTCCGAGTGTGTCTCTGAGGTACTGATACTTCGAGTGTGCCTCTCTGAGGCACTGATACTCCGAGTGTGTCTCTGAGGTACTGATACTCCGAGAGTGTGTCTCTGAGGCACTGATACTTCGAGTGTGCCTCTCTGAGGCACTGATACTCCGAGTGTGTCTCTGAGGTACTGATACTTCGAGTGTGCCTCTCTGAGGCACTGATACTCCGAGTGTGTCTCTGAGGTACTGATACTCCGAGTGTGTCTCTCTGAGGCACTGATACGCCGAGTGCGTCTCTGAGGCACTGATACTCCGAGTGTGTCTCTGAGGTACTGATACTCCGAGAGTGTGTCTCTGAGGCACTGATACTCCGGGTGTGCCTCTCTGAGGCACTGATACTCCGAGTGTGTCTCTGAGGTACTTATACTCCGAGAGTGTCTCTCTGAGGCACTGATACTCCGAGCGTGCCTCTCTGAGGCACTGATACTCCGAGTGCGTCTCTGTGGTACTGATACTCCGAGTGTGTCTCTGAGGTACTGATACTTCGAGTGTGCCTCTCTGAGGCACTGATACTCCGAGTGTGTCTCTGAGGTACTTATACTCCGAGAGTGTCTCTCTGAGGCACTGATACTCCGAGCGTGCCTCTCTGAGGCACTGATACTCCGAGTGCGTCTCTGTGGTACTGATACTCCGAGTGTGTCTCTGAGGTGCTGATACTCTGAGGGTTTGTCTCTGAGGAACTGATACTCCGAGTGTGCCTCTTTGAGGCACTGATACTCTGAGAGTTTGTCTCTGAGGCACTGATACTCCGAGTGTGTCTCTGAGGCACTGATACTCCGAGAGTGTGTCTCTGAGGCACTGATACTCCGGGTGTGCCTCTCTGAGGCACTGATACTCCGAGTGCGTCCCTGAGGTACTGATACTCTGAGTGTGTCTCTCTCTGAGGTGCTGATACTCTGGGTGTGTCTCTCTGAGGCACTGATACTCCGAGTGCGTCCCTGAGGTACTGATACTCTGAGTGTGTCTCTCTCTGAGGTGCTGATACTCCGAGCGTGCCTCTCTGAGGCACTGATACTCCGAGTGCGTCCCTGAAGTACTGATACTCCGAGTGTGTCTCTGAGTTACTGATACTCCGAGCGTGTCTCTCTGAGGCACTGATACTTCGAGTGTGCCTCTCTGAGGCACTGATACTCCGAGTGTCTCTCTGAGGTACTGATACTCTGAGTGTGTCTCTCTGAGGCACTGATACTTCGAGTGTGCCTCTCTGAGGCACTGATACTCCGAGTGTCTCTCTGAGGTACTGATACTCTGAGTGTGTCTCTCTGAGGCACTGATACTCCAAGTGTCTCTCTCTCTCTGAGGTACTGATACTCCGAGTGTGTCCCTGAGGTACTGATACTCTGAGTGTGTCTCTCTCTGAGGCACTGATACTCTGAGTCTGTTTCTCTCTGAGGTACTGATACTCCGAGAGTGTGTCTCTGAGGCACTGATACTCCGAGTGTGTCTCTGAGGCACTGAGACTCCGAGTGTGGCTTTGAGGCACTGAGACTCCGAGTGTGGCTTTGAGGCACTGACACTCCGAGTGTGTCTCTCTGAGGCACTGATATTCCGAGTGTGTCTCTCTGAGGTACTGATACTCCGGGTGTGTCTCTCTCTGAGGCACTGATACTCCGAGTGTCGCTCTCTCTCTCTGAGGTACTGATACTCCGAGTGTGTCTCTCTCTGAGGCATTGATATTCTGAGTGTCTCTCTGAGGTACTGATACTCTGAGCGTCGCTCTCTCTCTGAGGTACTGATACTCTGAGTGTCGCTCTCTCTCTGAGGTACTGATACTCCGAGTGTGTCTCTCTCTCTGAGGTACTGATACTCTGAGTGTCGCTCTCTCTCTGAGGTACTGATACTCCGAGTGTGTCTCTCTGAGGCACTGATATTCCGAGTGTCTCTCTCTCTCTCTGAGGTACTGATACTCCGAGTGTGTCTCTCTGAGGCACTGATACTCCGAGTGTCTCTCTCTCTCTCTGAGGTACTGATACTCCGAGTGTCTCCCTCTCTCTCTGAGGTACTGATACGCCGAGTGTCTCTCTGAGGCACTGATACGCCGAGTGAGTCTCTGAGGCACTGATACTCCGAGTGTGGCTCTCTGAGGCAGTGATACTCCGAGTGTTTTTCTCTCTGAGGCACTGATACTCGGAGTGTGGCTCTCTGAGGCACTGATACTCCGAGTGTTTTTCTCTCTGAGGCACTGATACTCCGAGTGTGTCTCTGAGGTACTGATACTCCGAGTGTGGCTCTCTGAGGCACTGATACTCCGAGTGTGTCTCTCTGAAGCACTGATACTCCGAGTGTGTCTCTGAGGTACTGATACTCCGAGTGTGTCTCTTTCTGAGGTACTGATACTCCGAGTGTGGCTCTCTGAAGTACTGATACTCCGAGTGTGTCTCTCTGAGACACTGATACGCCGAGTGTGTCTCTGAGGCACTGATACTCCGAGTGTGTCTCTGAGGTACTGATACTCCGAGTGTGTCTCTGATGTACTGATACTCCGAGTGTGTCTCTCTCTGAGGCACTGATACGCCGAGTGTGTCTCTGAGGTACTGATACTCCGAGTGTGTCTCTTTCTGAGGTACTGATACTCCGAGTGTGGCTCTCTGAAGTACTGATACTCCGAGTGTGTCTCTCTGAGACACTGATACGCCGAGTGTGTCTCTGAGGCACTGATACTCCGAGTGTGGCTCTCTGAAGTACTGATACTCCGAGTGTGTCTCTCTGAGACACTGATACGCCGAGTGTGTCTCTGAGGCACTGATACTCCGAGTGTGGCTCTCTGAGGCACAGATACTCTGAGTGTGTCTCTCTCTGAGGCACTGATACTCCGAGTGTTTTCCTCTCTGAGGCACTGATACGCCGAGTGTGTCTCTGAGGCATTGATACTCCGAGTGTTAGTCTCTCTGAGGCACTGATACTCGGAGTGTGTCTCTGAGGTACTGATACTCAGAGTGTGTCTCTGAGGTACTGATACTCCGAGTGTGTCTCTGAGGTACTGATACTCCGAGTGTGTCTCTGAGGTACTGATACTCCGAGTGTGTCTCTGAGGCACCGATACTCCGAGTGTGTCTCTGAGGCACTGATATGCCGAGTGTGTCTCTGAGGCACTGATACTCCGAGTGTTTTTCTCTCTGAGGCACTGATACTCCGAGTGTGTCTCTGAGGTACTGATACTCCGAGTGTGTCTCTGAGGTACTGATACTCCGAGTGTGTCTCTGAGGCACCGATACTCCGAGTGTGGCTCTCTGAGGTACTGATACTCTGAGTGGTTTTCTCTCTGAGGCACTGATACTCCGAGTGTGTCTCTGAGGTACTGATACTCCGAGTGTGGCTCTCTGAGGCACTGATACTCCGAGTGTGTCTCTCTGAGGCACTGATACTCCGAGTGTGTCTCTCTGAGGCACTGATACTCCAAGTGTGTCTCTCTGAGGCACTGATACTCCGAGTGTGTCTCTCTCTGAGGTACTGATACTCCAAGTGTGTCTCTCTGAGGCACTGATACTCCGAGTGTGTCTCTCTGAGGCACTGATACTCCGAGTGTGTCTCTCTCTGAGGCACTGATACTCCGAGTGTGTCTCTCTCTGAGGCACTGATACTCCGAGTGTGTCTCTCTCTGAGGCACTGATACTCCGAGTGTGTCTCTCTCTGAGGCCCTGATACTCCAAGTGTCTCTCTCTGAGACACTGATACTCCGAGTGTGTCTCTTTCTGAGTGACTCCTGCTGTCCCGGATTTGAACCTTCTGGAAACGGGGCCTTTATTACTTGGGGAGCAGATTTTGAGGGAGTGGTTGTGGATGCTCTTCTAATCTTTCTCCTGCCCAGGTTAAGATGGCGGCTTCCTTTTGCAAAGCCAGCAGGCTTTGATTAGGGTTGTTTTAACCCGGCCCAGATTCTATCCGGCGGACTGGGTTAAAATCACCCCAGTCGCTAATCCCATTTGGTTCGGGCCCAGGTCTGAAATCAGTCACGATGGGTGATAATGGACGATCGGGGAGGGGAGGTGGGCCGTAACCAGGTAGGTGTGGACTGTTGTGATTTTCTCAGCCAATGGGTGGGATTTTCTGGCCGCGCTCGCCCCAAAACCAGAAAATCCCACGCGGGGTTGACGGGCCTTTGCGTGATGCACCTCCCTCCTTGCCCATCTGCTCCAATTCCTGTGGTGGGCGGGACAGGATAATCCCCCCCCCCCCCTCTCCCCGCCCCACCCCCATTTGTCCCACAACAAGTTACTAAACGTGTGCCTTTTGCACGCAAGTGCCGGGGATTGGAAAAGACGCAAGAACATCTGACAAACCCATTGGCATCTCATTGATCAAAGAACAGCACAGCACAGGAACAGGCCCTTCGGCCCTCCAAGCCTGCGCCCATGGTGATGCCTGCCTGAACTAAAACCGTGCGCACTTACGGAGTCCGATTGGGCTGAGTTTCACTGATTGAGGGGCATGGATTGAAGGGGGTTTGTTCGAGGAGCCTGTAACTGACCAAAGAATGTCTCCTCATCCCACCAAGATTCTTACAAAGGGTGACTGGCACTTTACACACCCCTTGGCTGGAACCTTACCGCCACGCCCGCCCCGATTCTGGGCGAGATCGTACAGAACCCGGGCGGACGTGCTGGTAAAATTCCAGCCCCTTATTCTTACAGATTGCTTCGTCCACGCTCCTTTCTTGCTTTGCTGTTACTTATTTGTAATGAAGAACATATTATTACAATCCACGTACGACAGGGGGAATTTTGTAGAATTGTGTGTGACTACATGACCTCAAATTTACAAAATTCAACAGGTGGAGGAGGTAAATTACTCCGAGCCTGATTAATGTAGGGCGAAAGGACACATGGGAACACATGTGTAACACCTATGTGTAACATAGGTGAACATGCACAGAGCTTGTGTACACAGAAGAACACGCACACCGTGTGTATAACACAGGGGAACTTGTGTAGAGCATGTGTGATGCAGGAGCACACACAGAGCATGTGCAGCGCAGGGCAACACATATAGAACATGTGTAACACATGGGAACACATGCAGAGAATCAGTAGTGCATAGGAACACATATAGAGCATGTGTAATGCATGGGAACACATGCAGTACATGTGTAGCAAATTAAGACATCCAGAGCATGTCTAACACAGGAATGCTTGCAGAGTGTGTGTAGCACAGGAGAACACACACAGAGCATGTGTGACAAAAGAGAACACAAGCAGATCATGTCTAACACAGGGGAGCAGACGCAAAGCATGTAGAGCACAGGAGAACACACATAGATCATCTGTGGCTCATGGAAAAACATGCATGTTCCCTTGTGTTAAACCTGTTCTGAGTGTATTCCCATATTACAAATTGTCTGTGTGTATTCCCCTGCGTTACACACACTTTGCTCATGTCCCCATGTGTTCCAGATGCTCTGCATAAAAAGGGAAAACAAGCAGAGCATGTGCAACACGTGAGAACACGCATAGAGCATGTTTAACTGACTGTAAACATTTCTGTAGATATGTAAAGAGAAAAGGATTGGCAAAGATGAATGTAGGTCCCTTACAGTCAGAAACCAGAGAATACATCATGGGGAGTAAAGAAATGGCCGAAGAATTAAAACCGTACTTTGCTTCTGTCTTCACAAAAGAAGACATGAATAATGTACCAGAAGGGGACGGCACGGTAGCACAGTGGTTAGCTCTGCTGCCTCACAGCTTCAGGAACCTGGGTTCGATTCCCAGCTTGGGTCACTGTCTGTGTGGAGTCTGCACGTTCTCCTCGTGTCTGCGTGGGTTTCCTCCGGCTGCTCTGGTTTCCTCCCACAAGATGTGCTGGTTAGGTTGATTGGCCGTGCTAAATTGACCCTAGTGTCAGAGGATTAGGAAGGTAAATATGTTGGGTTACGGGAATAGGGCCTGGGTGGGATTGTTGTTGGTGCAGACTCGATGGGACGAATGGCCTCCTTCTGCACTGTTAGGATTACATATGATAAGTTCTGAGAGAAACATGTCTTAGTGAGGAGCTGAAGGAAATCAGCAGTAGTAAAGAAATGGTTTTGGGGAAATTGGTGGGATTGAAGGTGGATAAATCTCCAGGTCCTGATAATCTTCATCCCAGAGTGCTGAAGGAAATGGCCCTGGAAATAGTAGATCCATTGGTGGTTATTTTCCAAAATTCTTTTGACTCTGGACTAATTCCTACAGATTGGAGGATAGTTAATGTAAGCCCGCTATTCTAAAAGGGAGGTAGAGAGAAAACAGGGAATTATAGACCAGTGAGCTTAACGTCAGTACTGGGGAAGTTACTCGAGTCTATTATCAAGGATTTCATAATTCGACATTTGGAAGGCAGTGGTATAAACAGACAAATCAGCATGGATTTACAAAGTGGAAATCATGCTTGGTGAATCTATTGGAATTCTTTGAGGATGGAACGAGTTGACTGAGGAGGACTGCAAGATGTTGTTTATTTAGACTTACAGAAGACTTTCGACAAGTTCTCACGTAGCAGACTACTATGTAAAGTTAAAGCACATGGGATTGCAGGTAACGTCTTGAGATTGATACATATCTGGTTAGCAGATAGGAAGCAAAGACTTGGCATAAATGGGTCTTTTTCTGATTGGCAGCCAGTGACTAGTGGAGTTCCATAGGGATCTGTGCTAGGACACCAACTGTTCACATTATAGATGAATGATCTGGGTGAGGGAACTAAATATACTATCTCCAAATTTGCAGATGATACAAAGTTGGGTGGGAGGGTGAGCTGTGAGGAGGATGCAGAGGTGCTTCAGTGTGATTTGGACAGGTTGAGTGAGTGGCAGTTTCGGTGTCTTTATCTGAGGAAGGATGTCCTTGCTATAGAGGGTGTACAGAGAAGGTTTACCAGGCTGATTCCTGGGATGGCAGGTCTGTCATATGAGGAGAGACCGAGTCGGTTAGGATTATATTCACTGGAGTTTAATAGAGTGAGAGAGGATCTCATATAACTTTATAAAATTCTAACAGGATTAGACAGGGACAGGGACATAGTTTGAGGATATGGGGTAAACCTTTTAGGACTGAGGTGAGGAGAAATTTCTTCACCCAGAGGGTGGTGAATGTGTGGAATTCGCCAGTAGTTGAGGCCAAAACGCTGTGTGATTTGAAGAAGAAATTAGATATAGCTCTTGGGGCTAAAGGGATCAAGGGATATGGGGGGGAGGGGGGATCAGGATATTGAATTTGATGATTAAAATCCTGGCAAAGCAGGCTTATAGAACATTACAGCGCAGTACAGGCCCTTCGGCCCTCGATGTTGCGCCGACCAGTGGAACCAATCTAAAGCCCCTCTAATCTACACTATTCCAATATCATCCATATGTTTATCCAATAACCATTTGAATGCTCTTAATGTTGATGAGTCCACTACTGCTACAGGCAGGGCATCCCACGCCCTTACTACACTCGGCTTGAAGGGCCGAATGTCCTCCTCCTGCTTCTAGTTTCTATGTTTGTATGTTTAACACATGGGATCACACGCAGAGCATGCCTGATCCAGAGGGACTCCAATAGGAGCAGGGTTGCTCCAAACTAAGTGAAAAGATGATTTGATTGGATGTGAAGTAGCAATGTCAGCCGGGTGAAATCCAACTGAATAAACCCTGCTCAGAATTAGGTCCATTAGCAGAACACTGAATAACTTTTACCATTCACCTGGCTTCTACCATGGCCACTTGGTCAGTGAGCATACTCTTTCCGACCTAGATTGGTCTGTTCTTGAATGTCAAACAACCTATTATCCCCCATTTTCCAATATCGGTGAAGAGAACATCCATTGACTCTGTCTACACTTCCCGCTGCCTTGGCAAAGCAGCCAGCATAATCAAGGATCCCACACACGCCGGACATTCTCTCTTCCACCTTTTCCATCGGGAAAAAGATACAAAAGTCTGAAAACACGTACCAACCGACTCAAGAACAGCTTCTTCCCTGCTGCCGTCAGACTTTTGACTGGACCTGCCTTAAAGTAAAGTTTATTTATTAGTGTCACAAGTAAGGCTTACATTAACGCTGCAATGAAGTTACTGTGAAATTCCCCTCGCCGCCACAGTCCGGCACCTGTTCGGGTCAATGCACCTAACTGGCACGTCTTTCGGAATAGAAATCATAGAAATCATCATCATAGAAACCCTACAGTACAGAAAGAGGCCATTCAGCCCATCGAGTTTGCACCGACCACAATGTGAGAGAAAACCGGAGCACCCGGACGAAACCCACGCAGACACGGGGAGAACATGCAAATTCTGCACAGACAGTGACCCAAGTCAGGAATCGAACACAGGGCCCTGGTGTTGTGAGGCAGCAGGACGAACTAATGTGCCACCGTGCCGCCCATATTATGCTTATACTAAGCTGATCTTTCTCTACACCCTAATTATGACTGTAACACTACATTCTGCACCCTCTCCTTTTCCTTCTCTATGAACGGTATGCTTTGTCTGTATAGCGCGCAAGAAACAATACTTTTCACTGTATACTAATACATGTGACAATAATAAACCAAATCAAATTATTGAGATTACAATTCAAAGTCAAAATAAGCAAAAGTCTTTAAATGAAACTTCAGAGACATAAACATTTGAATGCCCCGGCAGTTTTTGTGTCAAAGTGTCTGCTGGCCAGAGATTAACCCTGTCAGTGCTGGAGACGTCATCCTTTGTGGGGCGGGGGGAGGGTGGTGTCGTGGGAAGGGGATGCTGGGAACTCAATTAAGGCTCCAATCCTGATGGCAGGGCCAGGAAAACACACGGTTCAACCATCCACGTCTCGATGTTGGCTTGACGCCCCTGACTGAACACAACCTCAAAACTCACCCCCCCCACACACTTCCCCCCCTCACGCCCAGGCAAACCAACAGTTCCAGAGTGTAAAGTGAGATGCAGGTCGAGGGATGGATGGGAACACTGTTTGGAGCGGGAGAGGCCCAATTCCCTCCGGCTCCTCGCTTCCCGCCCGTCACACTTGCGCTGGAGTTGGAATTTCAGTCCCTCCTTCTCCCACGTGTCCAATTGGCCCTTTGTCAAACCCCGCCCCCCCCACCGCCCCCCTACCCGCCCCCCCCCTCCCCTGTCCCGCCGCCGCCAACCTCGCACAGAAACGTGGTCAGAATATCACCTCATGACTGCATCACATCGTGGCTGCACTGCGGAGAAAACTACCACATTTCTCTGTTTGCCTTTACAAGAACGTGACCGTTTCCTATTTCCTCTGTTTTTTTTTTGTTAAGTTTTGTCTAAAAAAAAAGACAATCGCCCCTTCAAAAATAAAAATCGAACGGCGGGTAAAATGGATAAATTAAATCTGGGCGGCCTGGCCCCGGCGTCGCGCTACAGAGCCCGGATCGGGAAAGCCAAGTCGTAGATTAAACAGGTCGCGGGGGGGGGGGGTCGGGGGGGAAGAAAAAAGGAAGATTGGAAAATAAAAAGCAGAGAAAGAGGAGGAGGAGGAGCAGTGAGTGAGGTAGCCCAGGAAGACCCGGTCACTAGTGGGTGCTGGGGTGGGAGCGGAATACATGGAAGCTTCTGGCGAGAAACAGGCAGAGGCGCCCCCAAAAAATACCAACACATCCCGAACGATTCTGCTTTCGTTTTCTTTTTTTAAACACTTCCTGATGTTTCCCCAGGTTAGGAAAGTGACCGCTAGTTGCAGGTAGAGATCGATTAATTATTATTATTTTTAAATAAAAATTGGCCCCAACATGGGGTGTAGAGGACCAGCGTAAAAGAGGGGGGTAAAGGGGGGTTGGAGGGGGGGGGGGGGGGAAGTAAGGGAGATAAACAATTATATAGATACAAAAAACAAAGTGTTGGGGTTGGAACTGTGTATGTTATAGCTTTACCTTTTTGCTCCACTTCTATTTAAGCATTCGGAAGAGAGAGAGAGAGTGAAAAAAGTGCAAGAAAAAAGAGAAAATAGATTAACATAATTTTCCAGCACTGCAACGAGTGGTTAATTTTTCTTTTTTTTTTAAGCTGATGATGCAACAAACCTGTCACAGAATAATGAAATAGTTTTTTTTTGTTCGCGATGAATATCCTTCATCTAAGTCAGTCAATCTCGTGCGGAACTAATATTGGTGGCTATAGCAGCAGATCATTACACAGTTTCAGGTTAAGAGAGAACAGAATTTTAGTTAAGACACCACTGGAATCTCCACAAGGCTTGACAAGTCATACTTCACAGTCCCTTGGGGGCGGGGGGAGGGGGGGGGTTGGAAGGGTGGGGTGGGGGGGAAGCGGGGGAGGGGGGTGGTGGGGGGGGGGGGGGGGGGAGGAGGAAAAAAAAACCGCGACAAGTTGATTAAAATGAGAACAGACGGATTAAACCGGAATCACCAGAACACACACACACACACACACAAAACAAAATGTGGGCCTGAGCCTTTTCTGTTTACCTACTTTGAGAACAGCATCTGTTAATCGAGGTTACCCGTTTGTTGGCCCAGCCTTGGGGGAGGGGGGTTTGGGGGATTGCGGCGGGGGGGCGGGTAGTGGAGGGGACCAGACAACTGGCATCTCACTTTACACTCGCCACCAAAACGCTGGAGCAGCCTGGCTGGGGCTGGACTGATCAACTAGGCCCTGTGGTTACTTAGCAACCAGTTAAAATGGCGGAGAGGTGGCGGTGTGTGCAGCGGGGGGGGGGGGGTGGAGGAAGGTTATAGAGTCATAGACACTCTGTGTAGAGTCAAAGAGGTTGGAAACAGGCCCTTCGGCCCAACTTGTCCATGCCACCCCTTTCTTTTAACCCCACTAAGCTAGTCCCAATTGCCCACGTTTGGCCCATATCCCTCCGTACCCATCTTACCCACGTAACTGTCTGAACGCTTTTTAAAAGACAAAAGACCTGTGGTTACTTGGCGACCAATTAAAATGGCGGAGGGGTGGGTGTGTGCGGCAGGGGGGTGGTGGAGGGAGGTCATAGAGTCATTGACACTCGCCACCCTCTGTATTGAGTCATAGAAGTTTACAGCATGGAAACAGGCCCTTCGGCCCAACTTATCCATGCTGCCCCCCTTTTTTTTTAACCACTAAACTAGTCCCAATTGCACGTGTTTGGCCCATATCCCTCTATACCCATCGTACCCATGTAACTGTCCAAACGCTTTTTAAAAGACAAAATTGTACCCGCCTCTACTACTACCTCTGGGGCTCATTCCACACAGGTTTAATGGTGAATGCTGCCTTGGCTGATTGGTTAAGGAGCTGATTCATTCTCTTGATGGAATGGAATGGTGGAACACACTTTGATGTCCCGCACTCCCTCCCTACATCCTGCCCTCATTGGGCTGCCTCATGCTGGGCGTGACATTCTCTCCAAAGTCTTTTCCTGCAGAGAATTCCCAGCCACCATTGCTACACCTCTTTGGATAAAGCAATCGAAGGCGCGAGAAATAAAACTCAGGCCATGGCCCGGAATCTTATTTTTTGTGTGTAACCAGACATGGTGGCACAGTGATTAGTACTGCCTCACGGCTCCAGGGAACTGGGTTCGATTCCTGGCCTTGGGTCACTGTCTGTGTGGAGTCTGCACATTCTCCCCGTGTCTGCGTGGGTTTCCTCTGGGTGCTCCGGTTTCCTCCCACAGTCCAAAGATGTGTGAGCTAGGTGGATTGGCCATGCTAAATTGCTCCTTAGTGTCCAAAGACGTGCAGGTTAGGTGGATTGGCCATGCTAAATTGTCCCTTAGTGTCCAAAGATGTACAGGGTTAGGTGGATTGGCCATGCTAAATTGCCCCTTAGTGTCCAAAGATGTGCAGGTTAGGTGGATTGGCCATGCTAAATTGTCCCTTAGTGTCCAAAGATGTATAGGGTTAGGTGGATTGGCCATGCTAAATTGTCCCTTAGTGTCCAAAGATGTATAGGGTTAGGTGGATTGGCCATGCTAAATTGCCCCTTAGTGTCCAAAGATGTATAAGGTTAGGTGGATTGGCCATGCTAAATTGTCCCTTAGTGTCCTAAGATGTATAGGGTTAGGTGGATTGGCCGTGCTAAATTGCCCTTTAGTGTCCCAGGATGTGTAGGTTAGGTGTAGTGGCGATGGTAAATGTGTGGGGTTCCGGGGATAGGGGGGGAAAAGGGTCTGGGTAAGGTACTCTGTCAGAGAGAGTCAGTGCTGACTCAATGGGCCGAATGGCCTCCTTCTGTACCATAGCGATTCCATGAAATCTGTATGTTTGTATTCTCATTCTCATGCCATATCTATTTTCCCCTCTCCTTAACGTCACCCGCCTCGGTTGCCCATTTAGTGTCCAAAGATGTGCGGGTTAGGTGGATTGGCCATGCTAAATTACCCCTTAGTGTCCCGGGATGTGTAGGTTAGAGGGATTAGCGGGGTAAATGTTTGGGGTTGTGGGGATAGGCCCTGGACTGGGATTGTTGTCGGCGCAGACCCGATGGGCCGAATGGCCTTCTTCTGTACTGTAGGGATTCTATGATTCTATTCTATGATTGGTCTCTTTGTCTTGTGATTAGGTTGTCAGCCGGCTTACTGTCATCACAGACCTGGCTCTGCTCACACCATCCACCCCCGCACCCACCCCCGACTGAATAACCCACCCAACGCAAGGTGCTTCAAACTGAGTGGCCTAAAGCACAGCCGTGTTACCGTCGAGACTCCATGGCGTCCAAGCATCCAACGCTGGGACGACATTTGATGCTGGCTTTGATGGACAAATTGATGAGTGGTTGGGAGGTCGGGGGGGAGGGGGTGTAGGAGAGGACGAGGCGACAGATGATGAAACGGTCGGTCAAAGAGCGGAGACGATAACAAGTGGGACAAAGAACCATTTGACAAGTTGATGGTGAGGCGAGGCTGATGCGGAGGATGGCAATTGGGGATGGCAACGGGGGGAAGGGTCACATGGACAGGGACCTGGGTTCGAATCCCACCACGGCAGATGATAAAATTTGAATTCGATTAAAAGATCTAGAATTAAAAATCTACTGATGATCATGAAACTATTGGTGGAAAAACCCGTCCAGTTCACTAATGTCCTTGAGGGAAGGAAATCTGCAGTCCTTACCCGGTCTGGCCTACACGTGACTCCAGAGCCATAGTAATGTGGTTGATTCTTAGCTGCCCTCTGAAATGGCCGAGCGAGACACTGGGTTCACGAGCAACTAAGGATGGGCAACAAATGCTGGTCCAGCCAGTGATGCCCATGTCCCACAACAACTGATGCAAGATCTCAACCAAGCAGTGGAGCGAACGGCCCAACAGAGTGGGAAGTCGGGGGGAAAATGAAGGTGGAAGATTGGCGGGTGGCAAAAGGGTGGCAAGTGCAGCAGGAGAAGCAGCGGTGGGGGTGGTCTAATGGGGTAAAGGGGTGGCGGACATAAGAGGTGACAGGGAAGAGAGCTGCACAAGAGTAGAGGGTGGCGGTAGACTGAGCGGTGAGTGGAATGGAAGAGAATGGTTTCATTCATTTGTTAGGCCCAGGGAGAATGTGCAGACTCCGCACAGGCAGTGACCCAAGCCGGGAATCGAACCCGGGTCCCTGGCGCTGTGAGGCAGCAGTGCTAACCCACTGTGCCACCGTGCCGCCCACAATGGTGGAATTTTCCCCTCTTACCCGCCCACCACGGAGGGGGGGACAGACCACGCAAAGATCCACTGACCCTCGGGTGGGATTTTCCGATCTCAGGGGTGAGCGCGGCTGGAAAATCCCGCCCACAGAGACTCACAGAGAGAGGGAGCAGGAGTGGAGGGTGCAACTGGAGGGGAGGGCGGGGTCAAAGAGGTGATGGCGAGGGGAGTGCAGGGTGTGACGGAGCTGGGTGTGCAAGGGGGCAGGGAGTGGAAGAGTAATCCGTGCGGATTTTACTCATGCTGATCAGGTCCCCAACTGGTTGCCAGGTTACAATGAACCCACCTTGAGATGAGGCAGACAGTTATGTTGCCCTGTGTTCTTTAACATTGATAGAGGGGTGGGGGAACGTGAATAATTATATTGCACTGAGCTTTGAAAGCTGGGCATACAAAACATCAGGGCAGCACTGTGACACAACCTGTATCCCTCTATACAATCATGATGCATTGCACTGTGATAGCACTGCGGAGAACACTGGGCTGCAAAACTGATGGATCATTCTATTCTGCAAACACGACTCATGAATATACAACAACGTGCAGTAATTTAACACAATTTCCATTGCACACCTACAAAGAACAGGCAATATAAAACAGCAATACGTCTGGGCATATGATAATGAATAATTTTGCAAACTGCTTTGCAATTTTGAACTTTGAACAACTCTGGAGCACGGGTACAAAACCCCAATTGCGTCACAGTGGAAGATGTGATGTATTTGACGCTCTTATGATATCCGTCTCAATCCCAAATGGATTCTTTTATCCTTCATGTGAGATGCATTAAAATGTTGAATCTTACAGCGCAGAAGGCAGGCGCACTCATCAAAGAGACAGGTACATTAGTGAGGAATTGCTTTACAATAATATGTGAGTGGCTTCTCTTAGAAACTCGGTTCTGACTTAACATTCTCAGCCGCACACATTGTCATCGGTGCTCATCAACTCTCCGGTCTTGTTCTAGACTGAGATCGGAACTGGAGCTAATCTTAGCCCTGAACTTACACTCAGCGGAAAGGCAGGGAGAACTAACGACGAGCTTCCCCTCACCTCATGAGATAACACAAGGGAATGGGATGGGACCTAGCTCAGCAGGCTGCTCATTTTTGGGACTGAGACTGTCTAATCTCAACGCGCTAGCTTCCCAGAACGAAACCAAGACTATCCAAACACAACATGGCCGGAATTTGACTGCTTGCAGAACGGCATCCTCCGTTGGCCTCTGGTGGGATCTCACGAACATCGGGCGGGCGAGGCGGTACAATTCTGGCAAATGTCGCTATGGGCAATTGGGACTAGCTGGGAGGACACCATGGTCGGTATGAACCGGTTGGGCCAAAGGGCCTGTTTCTGTGCTGCATTACTCTATGACTATATACAATAAATGGCAGTGCCATCAAGAGTGTAGAAACACAGAGGGACCTAGGTGTGCAAGTCCACAAATCCTTGAAGGTGGCAGCACAGGTGGAGAAGGTGGTGAAGAAGGCATATGGTATGCTTGTCTTTATAGGACGGGGTGTAGAGTATAAAACCTGGAGTCTGATGTTGCAGCTGTATAGAACGCTGGTTAGGCCACATTTGGAGTACTGCGTCCAGTTCAGGTCGCCGCACTACCAGAAGGACGTGGAGGCATTGGAGAGAGTGCAGAGAAGGTTTACCAGGATGTTGCCTGGTATGGAGGGTCTTAGCTATGAGGAGAGATTGGGTAAACTGGGCTTGTTCTCCCTGGAAAGACGGAGAATGAGGGGAGACCTAATAGAGGTGTACAAAATTATGAAGGGTATAGATAGGGTGAACAGTGGGAAGCTTTTTCCCAGGTCTGAGGTGACGATCACGAGGGGTCACGGGCTCAAGGTGAGAGGGGCGAGGTATAACTCAGATATCAGAGGGACGTTTTTTACAAAGAAAGTGGTGGGGGCCTGGAATGCGCTGCCAGGTAGGGTGGTGGAGGCGGACACGCTGACATCGTTTAAGACTTACCTGGATAGTCACATGAGCAGCCTGGGAATGGAGGGATACAAACGATTGGTCTAGTTGGACCAATGAGCGGCACAGGCTTGGAGGGCCGAAGGGCCTGTTTCCTGTGCTGTACTGTTCTTTGTTCTTTGACTCAATCGGTGGGATTTTACAGCCTTGCTCATCCCGAAACCATAAAATCCCGCCCGAGGTCAACGGACATTTCCATGGTTCACCCCTTACCCGCTCCGATTCTGGGGCAGGGTGGTAAAATTCTGGCTTACGCACTTGGGCCAATGGGATCAAGTGTTATGCGGAGACAGCAGGATTAGGCTATTGACGATTGGTGAATGGTGGAGCAGGCTCGAAGGGCCAAATGGCCTCCTCCTGTTTCTATCTTCTACAACTCTATGGCTGAGATCTCCCCCTTGGGTTGGGAACCAAGAGTCAGGACAGATTCCAGTTCCTGAACCGATCTCCCCAACCCTCACCCCAGGGCGAAGTAGACACCCTTTGGCCTCTATGGAGATTCTCCCTTTCATTGGCCCAGAGACTGGCTCCTCTGGCTAATGTCGGGAAGTGGAGGGCCTCTCAAGGCTGGAGGGCTAATTCGGAGCCCTTCCCACTTGGGAGGAAACTGCAGGTAGCATCGTAAGGTAAGAGGCTGCTTCAACATGGAGGTGCTCTCTTCACAACCTTTGTAAAAGTAGCCTCTTCCTTATTGAGTCTCTGTCGAGGGCAACTGGGCTCTGCCACTGGAAAGATGTCAGCAGGGTGGACAAATAAATCACCCCTATTGGGCCATTCATTCTTAAAATGGGCTGCCCACTAATTTTCCATCTGGCCCGACAGCCCGAGGACTGGGAAAACCTGGCCCAGAAAGTCCAAATGTAACAGTCAACAGCTCTCCGAATGTCCCCGTCCTGCCCACACTGGTGCCCGCTGGTGTCAGGGACAGACATTCCCACCCTGGGCGGCACGGTAGCACAGTGGTTAGCACTGTTGCTTCAATTCCCGGTTTGGGTCACTGTCTGTGTGGAGTTTGCACATTCTCCCCGTGTCTGCGTGGGTTTCCTCCGGGTGCTCCGGTTTCCTCCCACAGTCCAAAGATGTGTGGGTTAGGTTGATTGGCCAGGTTAAAAATTGCCCCTTAGAGTCCTGAGATGCGTAGGTTAGAGGGATTAGCGGGTAAATATGTGGGGCTAGGGCCTGGATGGGATTGTGGTCGGTGCAGACTCGATGGGCCGAATGGCCTCCTTCTGCACTGTAGGGTTTCTATGATTCTATGTGTGGGAGCTTGACTGAGGGGGGCAGGATTTTCCAGTCATGCTCACCCCAAAACCGGATAATATCACCAAGGTCAACGGATCATTGCAAGTTCCAGTCCCGCCCGCTACGATTCCTGATTGAAGTGGACTGAATAGCACAAGGAATGAAATAATTCTCTCTGACCCTGGTCTAATCGCAGGGTGAAAGGGTGTTGCTACTGAAGCCTGTCACAGTTGCCTCCTCTTGCCAACAGAAACCATGGTGGCACAGTGGTTAGCACTGCTGCCTCACAGCGCCAGGGACCCAGGTTCGATTCCTGGCTTGGGTCACTGTCTGTGCAGAGTCTGCACGTTCTCCCCGTGTCTGCGTGGGTTTCCTCCGGGTGCTCCGGTTTCCTCCCATAGTCCGAAAGACGTGCTGGTTAGGTGCATTGGCCGTGCTAAATTCTCCCTCAGTGTACCTGAACAGGCGCTGGAGTGTGGCGACTAGGGGATTTTCACAGTAACTTCATTGCAGTGTTAATGTAAGCCTTACTTGTGACACTAATAAATAATCTCTATTCTCTCTCCACAGATGCTATCAGACCCACTGCATTTTCTGTTTTTGGTTTAGATTCCAGCATTCCCGTAACCCCACTAATCCGTCTGATTTACACATCTTGGGACACTAAGGGGCAATTTATCATGATCAATCAACCCACTCTGCACATCTTTGGACTGTGGGAGGAAACCGGAGCACCCGGAGGAAACCTACACATAAACGAGGGAGAACGTGCAGACTCCACACAGACAGTGACCCAAGTTGGGAATCAAACCCCGGGTCCCTGCCGTTGTGAGGCAGCAGTGCTAACCACTGTGCCACCGTGCCGCCCACTTTGGGTTCTGCCAGGGTCACTCAGCTCCTGACCTCATTACAGCCTTGCTTCAAACATGGATAAAAAAGCTGAATTGCAGAGATTAGGTGAGGGTGACAGCCCTTAACATTAAGGTTGTATTTGACCAAGTGTGGTATTAAGGAGCCCCAGCAAAACTGGAGTCAATGGGAATTGGGGGGAAAACCTTCTGCTGGTTTGAGTCATACCTGGCACAAACGAAAATGTTTTGCGATTGTTGGAGGTCATTGATCCCAACTCCAGGTCATTTCTGCCGGAATTCCTCATGACGTAGGTGGTGTCTCCAAACTGACAACCTTGGGAATGCGGCCATGATGGATTTTGCCAGCCAGGTCAAGGGTCGCTCAGAGCACAGGGGTAGACTGCTCACTGAAACAGCTTATCCAGCCATTCAGTTCCAGGGTAATTAGGGAGGGAAAACAAATGCTGCTCTTCCCAATGATCCCACGGAAGAATAACAAGGGGCCGGGATTCTTGGACCCCGCCCACAACTGGGATTCTCCAGTCCGGCTGCTGTGAATGGAGATTTGGCTGAGCGCCGAATCACATCTGGGCTGATAGGTGTCACACAAGTGCCGAGACAATATTCGTCGCCAACATGAGAGAGTCTAGCTATCTCCCTTTGACATTCATCACTAGCCCTGAATCCCCCCCCACTATCAACACCCTGGGGGTCACCATTGACCAGAAACTGAACTGGACTAGCCATATAGCTCGGTGGCACGGTGGTTAGCACTGCTGCCTCACAACGCCAGGGATTGGAGTTCGATTCCCGGTTTGGGTCACTGTGAGGAGTCTGCACGTTCTCCCCGTGTCTGCGTGGGTTTCCTCCGGGTGCTCTGGTTTCCTCCCACAGTCTGAAAGACGTGCTGGTTAGGTGCATTAGCCGTGCTAAATTCTCCCTCAGTGTACCCGAACAGGCGCCGGAGTGTGGCGACTGGGGGATTTTCACAGTAACTTCATTGCAGCGTTAAGCCAATTGGTGACTAATAAATAAACTTTTTACTATGGCTCCAACAGCAGGTCAGAGGCTGGGAATCCTGTGACGACATACCTGGGCACTTTTTCACATTGCCAGGTAGATGCCAGCGTTCTAACTGTACCAGAACAGCTTGACTAGGAGCATGGCAAATTCTGGGGCACAAGTCAAAACAAAGAACAAAGAACAAAGAACAATACAGCACAGGAACAGGCCCTTCGGCCCTCCAAGCCCGTGCCACTCCCTGGTCCAAACTAGACCATTCTTTTGTATCCCTCCATTCCCACTCCGTTCATGTGGCTATCTAGATAAGTCTTAAACGTTCTCAGTGTGTCCGCCTCCACCACCTTGCCTGGCAGCGCATTCCAGGCCCCCACCACCCTCTGTGTAAAATATGTCCTTCTGAAATCTGTGTTAAATCTCCCCCCCTTCACCTTGAACCTATGACCCCTCGTGAACATCACCACCGAGCTGGGGAAAAGCTTCCCACCATTCACCCTATCTATGCCTTTCATAATTTTATACACCTCTATTAAGTCTCCCCTCATCCTCCGTCTTTCCAGGGAGAACAACCCCAGTTTACCCAATCTCTCCTCATAACTAAGCCCCTCCATACCAGGCAACATCCTGGTAAACCTCCTCTGTACGCTCTCCAAAGCCTCCACGTCCTTCTGGTAGTGTGGCGACCAGAACTGGGCGCAGTATTCCAAATGCGGCTGAACCAATGTTCCATACAGCTGCAAAATCAGACCCCAACTTTTATACTCAATGCCCCGTCCTATAAAGGCAAGCATGCCATATGCCTTCTTCACCACCTTCTCCACCTGTGACGTCACCTTCAAGGATCTGTGGACTTGCACACCCAGGTCCCTCTGCGTATCTATACCCTTTATGGTTCTGCCATTTATCGTATAGCTCCTCCCTACATTATTTCTACCAAAATGCATCACTTCGCATTCATCAGGATTGAACTCCATCTGCCATTTCTTTGCCCAAATTTCCAGCCTATCTATATCCTTCTGTAGCTTCTGACAATGCTCCTCACTATCTGCAAGTCCAGCCAATTTTGTGTCGTCCGCCGACTTACTGATCACCCCAGTTACACCTTCTTCCAGATCGTTTCTATAAATCACAAACAGCAGAGGTCCCAATACAGAGCCCTGCGGAACACCACTAGTCACAGGCCTCCAGCCGGAAAAAGACCCTTCCACTACCACCCTCTGTCTTCTGTGACCAAGATGTGGAGATGCCGGCGTTGTACTGGGGTAAACACAGTAAGAAGTTTAACAACACCAGGTTAAAGTCCAACAGGTTTATTTGGTAACAAAAGACACACAAGCTTTCGGAGCTCCAAGCCCCTTCTTCAGGTGAGTGGGAATTCTGTTCACAAACAGGGCATATAAAGACACAAACTCAATTCTGCACAACTTCATTCAACTTCATTCACACAACTGCATTCCAACCATTATTCATGTAAATTGAGTTTGTCAACAGAATTCCCACTCACCTGAAGAAGGGGCTTGGAGCTCCGAAAGCTTGTGTGGCTTTTGCTACCAAATAAACCTGTTGGACTTTAACCTGGTGTTGTTAAACTTATTCTGTGACCAAGCCAGTTCTCCACCCATCTAGCCACCTCCCCCTTTATCCCATGAGATCCAACCTTTTGCACCAACCTACCATGAGGGACTTTGTCAAACACTTTACTAAAGTCCATATAGACGACATCCACGGCCCTTCCCTCATCAACCATTCTAGTCACTTCTTCAAAAAACTCCACCAGGTTAGTGAGGCATGACCTCCCTCTCACAAAACCATGTTGACTATCGTTAATGAGTTTATTCCTTTCTAAATGCGCATACATCCTATCTCTAAGAATCTTCTCCAACAACTTCCCCACCACGGACGTCAAGCTCACCGGCCTATAATTACCCGGGTTATCCTTCCTACCCTTCTTAAATAACAGGACCACATTAGCTATCCTCCAATCCTCTGGGACCTCACCTGTGTCCAGTGACGAGACAAAGATTTGCATCAGAGGCCCAGCGATTTCATCTCTCGTCTCCCTGAGCAGCCTTGGATAGATTCCATCAGGCCCTGGGGATTTGTCAGTCTTTATATTCTCTAACAAACCTAACACTTCCTCCTTTGTAATGGAGATTTTCTCCAACGGTTCAACACTCCCCTCAGAGACACTCCCAGTCAACACATCCCTCTCCTTTGTGAATACCGACGCAAAGTATTCATTTAGGATCTCCCCTACTTCTTTGGGCTCTAAGCATAATTCCCCACTTTTGTCCCTGAGAGGTCCTATTTTTTCCCTGACAACCCTTTTGTTCCTAACATATGAATAAAATGCCTTGGGATTCTCCTTAATCCTGTCAGCCAAGGACATTTCGTGACCCCTTTTTGCCCTTCTAATTCCTCGTTTGAGTTCTTTCCTACTTTCTTTGTGTTCCTCCAGAGCTCCCTCCGTTTTTAGCTGCCTGGACCTAACATACGCCTCTCTTTTCTTTTTGACCAATCCCTCAATTTCCCTGGTTATCCACGGTTCTCGAATCCTACCCTTCCTATCCTTTTTTACAGGCACATGCCTGTCCTGCAGCCCTAACAACTGTTCCTTAAAAGACACCCACATGCCAGATGTGGATTTACCCTCAAACAGCCTCTCCCAATCAACAGCTGCCAATTTCTGCCTAATCCCACTAAAGTTAGCCTTCCCCCAATCCAACACCTTACCCTTGGGACGCCAGTCATCCTTTTCCATCACTATCCTAAAGCTAACAGAATTGTGGTCACTATTTGCCACATGTTCCCCTACTGAAACTTTGAAGACCTGACTGGGCTCATTCCCCAGTACGAGGTCCAGTATAGCCCCCTCTCTAGTCGGGCTATCTACATATTGTTCCAAAGAACCTTCCTGTACGCATTTTACAAATTCCTCCCCATTCAGAGTCCCAGCTCTAAGCGATTTCCAGTCTATACCAGGGAAATTGAAGTCTCCCACTACAACAACCCTATTTTTCCTGCACCTATCCAGTATCTCCTGACATATCCGTTCTTCCACTTCCCTTGGGCTGTTGGGGGGCCTGTAGTATACCCCCAACATAGTGACTGCGCCCTTCCTGTTTCTGAGCTCCACCCAGAGTGACTCGTTACACGACCCCTCTGAATTGTCCTCCCTCTGCACCGCTATAATATGCTCTCCAACTAATACTGCTACTCCCCCACCTCTTTTGGCCCCTCCTCTGTCTTGCCTAAAACACTTGTACCCCGGAATATTCAGCTGCCAGTCCTGTCCCTCTTTCAACCAAGTCTCTGTCACCGCAACCACATCCAAATTCCTCATGAGCATTAAGGCCCTAAGTTCGTCTGTCTTACCTGCTACGCTCCTTGCATTGAAGTATAAGCACTCCAGACCTCCAGGCCCAGTGAGGTCATCCTCCCCCAGAGTGCTCTTCTTCTTTGCCAGCCTTGTCCCAGCCCCAAGCTCGTCCCCAGCCTCTACACTTGTAGACCTAATATTTTGATCCCCACCCCCCTGCCATACTAGTTTAAACCCCCTCGAACTGCACTAGCAAAACTCCCAGCCAGGATATTCGTGCCCTTCCAACTTAGTTGTGACCCATCCTTCTTGTACAGGTGCCATCCTCTCCTGAAAACTTCCCATTGATCGAGGAAAATGAAGCCCTCCCTCCTGGACCAGTCCTTTAGCCAGGCATTCAATTGTAAGTCTTCAGTAATCAGACTCTGGAAAGGTTAGCCCAGGCCTCAGAATTAAAGGGCTATTTTCACCAGGGGGTGGCTGGTGTTTAACGGTAATATAAATACACGTTTTGTTGTCCATGCCTGGAGAATTGTTGTAAAAGGTGAGATGTTGACAAAGCTTTTCATCTTCATCACGATGGATGCAAGAACAGGATAGGATCTGGCTGGGATTGGTGTCGGTGCAGGCTCGATGGGCCAAATGGCCTCCTTCTGCACTGTAGGGTTTCTCTGATTCTAATATAGCTGGGAAACAGTCAAAACCTTGGCAGCATCTGGTACCTTCATCCATTTCCTGATATCACGTGGTGTGAATTGAATTGGCTGAAGACGAACACTTGTGATGCTGGTCACCTCCACAGGCTAAGATGGATTATCCACTTAACACTTCTGGCTGAAGATTGTTGCAAATGCTTCAGCCTTATCTTTCACACTGGGTTCCCCCATCATCAGGTTTGAGGATATTTGTGGACCTTCCTCCTCCTGTTAGCTGTTCAATTGTCCACCACCATCCATGGCTGGTGTGGCAGGACTGCACAGCTTGCATAGAAACATAGAAGCAGGAGTAGGCCATTCGGCCCATTGAGCCTGCTCTGCCATTCATTTTGATCATGGCTGATCATCGAATTCAATATCATGATCTCCCCCTTCCCCTCATATCCCTTGATCCCTTTAACCCCAAGAGTTATATCTAATTTCTTCTTGAAATCACACAACGTTCAAGAAGACAGGGTAGCAGGGGAAGGATGTGTTTCTGAATGGATGGCTGTGACAAGTGGCATTCCTCAGGGATCAGTGCTGGGACCTTTGCTGTTTGTAATATATATAAATGGTTTGGAGGAAAATGTAACTGGATTGATTAGTAAGTTTGCAGATGACACAAAGGTTGGTGGATTTGCGGATAGCGATGAGGACCATCAGAGGATACAGCAGGATATAGATCAGTTGGAGAATTTGGGCGGAGAGATGGCAGATGGAGTTTAATCCAGACAAATGTGAGGAAATGCATTTTGGAAGGTCTAATACAGATAGGAAATATACAGTAAATGGCAGAACCCTTAAGAGTATTGATAGGCAAAGGGATCTGGGTGTACAGGTACACACTGAAAGTGACAACGCAGGTGGAGAAAGTCAAGAAGGCATACGGCATGCTTGCCTTCGTTGGCCGGGGCATTGAGTTTAAAAATTGGCAAGTCATATTGCAGCTTTTTAGAATCTTAGTGAGGCCGCACTTGGAATATAGTGTTCAATTCTGGTTGCCACACTACCAGAAGGATGTGGAGGCTTTGGAGAGGGTACAGAAAAGATTTACCAGGATGTTGCCTGGTATGGAGGGCATTAGCTTTGAGGAGAGGTTGGAGAAACTTGGTTTGTTCTCACTGGAACGACGGAGGTTGAGGGGAGACCTGATAGAAGTCTACAAGATTATGAGGGGCATGAACAGAGTGGATAGTCAGAAGCTTTTCGCCCAGGGTGGAAGAGTCAATTACTAGGGGGCACAGGTTTAAGGTGCGAGGGGCAAGATTTAAAGGAGAGGGACAAGGCAAGTCTTTTGCACAGAAGGTGGTGGATGCCTGGAACTCGTTGCCGGGGGAGGTAGTGGAAGCGGATACGGTAGTGAGTTTTAAGGGGCGTCTGGACAGGATGGGAATAGAGGGATATAGTCCCCGGAAGGGTAGGGGGTTTAGGAAGATTGGGCAGCATGGTCAGTGCAGGCTTGGAGGGCTGAAGGGCCTGTTCCTGTGCTGTAATTTTCTTTGTTCTTTGTTTGACCTCAGCTACTTTCTGTGGTCGTGAATTCCACACATTCACCATCATCTGGGTGAAGGAAATTCCTCCTCACCTCAGTTCTGGTTCATTAGTTGTGGAGTTGCTTCGCTCTGTCTACTCATTGCTGCTTATGCCATTTGGTACACAACTTGTCCTGTGCTGTCGTTTCACCAGGTTGGCATCTTGTCTTTAGGTATGCTTGGTGTTGCTCCTGGCATGCCCCCCTGCACTCTTCATTGAACCAAGCTTGTCTCCCTGGCGTGGTGATAATGGTAGAGTGGGGGATATGCCGGGCCTTGAGGTTGCACACTGTGGTTGAGTACAATTCTGCTGCTGTTGATGGTCCACAGCGCCTCATGGATGCCCAGTTTTGAGTTGCTGGGTCTGTTCTGAATCTATCACATTTAGTGCAGTGGGAGGGCCACACAAAATAATGGAGGATATCTTCAATGTGAAGACGGGACTTTGTCTCCACTAGGACTGTGCAGTGGTCACTCCTCCCAATACTGTCATAGACAGATACAGCCATGATAAGTTGTTGTGGGTGGGGTCAAGTTTGTTTTTCCCTCTTGTTGGTTCCCTCACCATTGGCCTCAGACCCAAATGAGCAGCTATGTCCTTTAGGACCCGGCCAGCTCAGTCCGCCATGGATCTAGCAAGCCACTGTGGACATTGAGCCACTGCGGACATTGACATTGGGTGGCACGGTGGCACAGTGGTTGGCGCTGCTGCCTCACAGCGCTAGGGACCCGGGTTTGATTCCCGGCTTGGGTCACTGTCTGTGCGGAGTCTGCACGTTCTCCCCGTGTCTGCGTGGGTTTCCTCCGGGTGCTCCGGTTTTCTCCCACAGTCCAAAGAGGTGCGGGTTAGGTGGATTGGCCGTGATAAATTTACCCGAGTGTTAGGGAGACTACCTGGGTAAATAATGTGGGATTATGGGGATAGGGCCAGGGTGGATTGTGGTCGCTGCAGACTCTTTCTGCACTGTCGGGATTCTATGATTGAAATCTCCCAACCAGACCAAAGGGGTCGGGGGTTAATGTTTAGGACACCAAATGTCACTATCTCCTGATTGGTTCCACCTCTGACCTTGTGGTCAGACAGGACACAGCAGGAATGGTGATGGTGGTATCTGGGACATGATCTGCAGGGTATGATTCCATGAGCGTGACTATAAGCTACACTGAGCAACACGACTACACTGTCTGTCTCCATCAAACACTCCCAGGTCAGGCAGAGCATGGGGTTAGATATAGAGTAAAGCTCCCTCTACACTGTCCCCATCAAACACTCCCATGACAGGTACAGCACGGGGTTAGATACAGAGTAAAGCTCCCTCTACACTGTCCCCATCAAACACTCCCAGGACAGGTACAGCACGGGGTTAGATACAGAGTAAAGCTCCCTCTACACTGTCCCCATCAAACACTCCCAGGACAGGTACTGCATGGGGTTGGATACAGAGTAAAACTCCCTCTACACTGTCCCCATCAAACACTCCCAGGACAGGTACAGCACGGGGTTAGATACAGAGTAAAGCTCCCTCTACACTGTCCCCATCAAACACTCCCAGGACAGGTACTGCATGGGGTTGGATACAGAGTAAAACTCCCTCTACACTGTCCCCCATCAAACACTCCCAGGCCAGGTGCAGCACGAGGTTAGATATAGAGTAAAGCTCCCTCTACACTGTCCCCATCAAACACTCCCAGGACAGGTACTGCATGGGGTTGGATACAGAGTAAAACTCCCTCTACACTGTCCCCCATCAAACACTCCCAGGCCAGGTGCAGCACGAGGTTAGATATAGAGTAAAGCTCCCTCTACACTGTCCCCATCAAACACTGTAAGAAGTCTCACAACACCAGGTTGAAGTCCACCAGGTTTATTTGGTAGCAAAAGCCACTAGCTTTCGGAGTGCTGCCCCTTCGTCAGGTGAGTGGGAGTTCTGTTCACAAACAGGGCATATAAAGACACAAACTCAATTTACAAAATAATGGTTGGAATGCGAGTCTTTACAGGTAATCAAGTCTCAAAGGTACAGACAATGTGAGTGGAGAGAGCGTTAAGCACAGGTTAAAGAGATGTGTATTGTCTCCAGACAGGACAGTTAGTGAGATTTTGCAAGCCCAGGCAAGTCGTGGGGGTTACAGACAGTGTGACATGAACCCAAGATCCTGGTTGAGGCCGTCCTCATGTGTGCGGAACTTGGCTATCAGTCTCTGCTCAGCGACTCTGCGCTGTCGTGTGTCGTGAAGGCCGCCTTGGTGAGCACTTACCCGAAGATCAGAGGCCGAATGCCCGTGACCGCTGAAGTGTTCCCCAACAAGAGGAGAACAGTCTTGCCTGGTGATTGTCGAGCGGTGTTCATTCATCCGCTGGCGTAGCGTCTGCATGGTCTCCCCAATGTACCATGCCTCGGGACATCCTTTCTTGCAGCGTATCAGGTCGACAACGTTGGCCGAGTTGCAAGAGTATGTACCGTGTACCTGGTGGATGGTGTTCTCATGTGAGATGATGGCATCCGTGTCGATGATCCGGCACGTCTTGCAGAGGTTGCTGTGGCAGGGTTGTGTGGTGTCGTGGTCACTGTTCTCCTGAAGGCTGGGTAGTTTGCTGCGGATAATGGTCTGTTTGAGGTTGTGTGGTTGTTTGAAGGCAAGAGGTGGGGGTGTGGGGATGGCCTTGGCGAGATGTTCGTCTTCATCAATGTCATGTTGAAGGCTCCGGAGAAGATGTCGTAGCTTCTCCACTCCGGGGAAGTACTGGACGACAAAGGGTACTCTGTCTGCCGTCTCCTGTGTTTGTCTTCTGTGGAGGTCGGTGTGGTTTATCATTGTGGCGCGTCGGAACTGTCGATCGATGAGTCGAGCGCGATATCCTGTTCTTCTGAAGGCATCTTTCAGCGTCTGGAGGTGTCTGTTGCGATCCTCCTCATCCGAGCAGATCCTGTGTATACGGAGGGCTTGTCCGTAGGGGATGGCTTCTTTATCGTGTTTAGGGTGGAAGCTGGAGAAGTGGAGCATCGTGAGGTTATCCATGGGCTTGCGGTACAGTGAGGTGCTGAGGTGACCGTCCTTGATGGAGATGCGCGTGTCCAAGAATGCAACCGATTCCAGAGAGTAGTCTATGGTGAGTCTGATGGTGGGATGGAGCTTGTTGATGTCATCATAGAGTTGTTTCAGTGATTGTTCACCATGAGTCCAAAGGAAGATAATGTCATCGATGTATCTAGTGTATAGCATCGGTTGAAGGTCCTGTGCGGTGAGGAGGTCTTGTTCGAACCTGTGCATGAAGATGTTGGCATATTGAGGTGCGTATTTGGTCCCCATGGCTGTTTCGTGTGTCTGGATGAAGAACTGGTTGTTGAAGGTGAAGACATTGTGGTCCAGGATGAAGCGGATGAGTTGTAGAATTGCATCTGGAGACTGGCAGTTCTTGGCGTTGAGTACTGAGGCAGTTGCAGCAATGCCATTGTCGTGGGGGATGCTGGTGTAGAGTGCCGAGACATCCATTGTGATGAGGAGTGCTCCTGGTTCAACTGCTCCATGTGTGTTGAGTTTCTGTAGGAAGTCCGTAGTGTCGCGACAAAAGCTGGGGGTTCTTTGTACAATGGGTTTCAGGATGCCCTCGACATAGCCGGAGTGGTTCTTGCACAGGGTCCCATTGCCTGATACGATGGGACGGCCTGGTGTGTTTGCCTTGTGTATCTTCGGGAGGCAGTAGAGACCTCCAACGCGGGGAGTACGTACTCCCCGCGTTGGAGATCTCTACTGCCTCCCGAAGATACACAAGGCAAACACACCCGGCCGTCCCATCGTATCGGGCAATGGGACCCTGTGCAAGAACCACTCCGGCTATGTCGAGGGCATCCTGAAACCCATTGTACAAAGAACCCCCAGCTTTTGTCGCGACACTACGGACTTCCTACAGAAACTCAACACACATGGAGCAGTTGAACCAGGAGCATTCCTGGTCACAATGGATGTCTCGGCACTCTACACCAGCATCCCCCACGACAATGGCATTGCTGCAACTGCCTCAGTACTCAACGCCAAGAACTGCCAGTCTCCAGATGCAATTCTACAACTCATCCGCTTCATCCTGGACCACAATGTCTTCACCTTCAACAACCAGTTCTTCATCCAGACAGACACACGGAACAGCCATGGGGACCAAATTCGCACCTCAATATGCCGGGGCGGCACGGTAGCACAGTGGTTAGCACTGCTGCTTCACAGCTCCAGGGTCCTGGGTTCGATTCCCGGCGTGGGTCACTGTCTGTGTGGAGTTTGCACGTTCTCCTCATGTCTGCGTTTCCTCCGGGTGCTCTGGTTTCCTCCCACAGTCCAAAGATGTGTGGGTTGGGTTGATTGGCCATGCTAAAATTGCCCCTTAGTGTCCTGAGATGTGTAGGTTAGAGGGATTAGTGAGTAAATATGTCGGGATATGGGCGTAGGGCCTGGGTGGGATTGTGGCCGGTGCAGACTCGATGGGCCAAATGGCCTCTTTCTGCACTGTAGGGTTTCTATGAATTCTATGAATGCCAACATCTTCATGCACAGGTTCGAACAAGACCTCCTCACCGCACAGGACCTTCAACCGATGCTATACACTAGATACATCGATGACATTTTCTTCCTTTGGAGTCATGGTGATCAATCATTGAAACAACTATATGATGACATCAACAAGCTCCATCCCACCATCAGACTCACCATGGACTACTCTCCGGAATCGGTTGCATTCTTGGACACACGCATCTCCATCAAGGACGGTCACCTCAGCACCTCACTGTACCGCAAGCCCACGGATAACCTCACGATCCTTGGAGGGCCAAAGGGCCTGTTTCCTGTGCTGTACTGTTCTTTCCTGTGCGGTATTGTTCTTTGATGCTCCACTTCTCCAGCTTCCACCCTAAACACGTTAAAGAAGCCATCCCCAATGGAGAAGCCCTCCGTATACACAGGATCTGCTCGGGTGAGGAGGATCGCAACAGACACCTCCAGACGCTGAAAGATGCCCTCAGAAGAACAGGATATCGCGCTCGACTCATCGATCGACAGTTCCGACGCACCACAGCGAAAAACCGCACCGACCTCCTCAGAAGACAAACACAGGAGACGGCGGACGGAGTACCCTTCGTTGTTCAGTACTCCCCCGGAGCGGAGGAGCTACGACATCTTCCACGGAGCCTTCAACACTTCATTGATGAAGATGAACATCTCGCCAAGGCCATCCCCACACCCCCACTTCTTGCCTTCAAACAACCGCACAACCTCAAAGAAACTATTGTCCGCAGCAAACTACCCAGACTTCAGGAGACCACGACACCACACAACCCTGCCACAGCAACCTCTGCAAGACGTGCCGGATCATCGACACGGATGCCATCATCTCACGTGAGAACACCATCCACCAGGTACACGGTACATACTCTTGCGACTCGGCCAACGTTGTCGACCTGATACGCTGCAGGAAAGGATGTCTCGAGGCATGGTACATTGGGGAAACTATGCAGACGCTGCGACAACGGATGGATGAACACCGCTCGACAATCACCAGGCAAGACTGTTCTCTTCCTTTGGGGAACACCTCAGGGGTCACGGGCATTCAGCCTCTGATCTTCGGGTAAGCGTTCTCCAAGGCGGCCTTCACGACACACGACAGCGCAGAGTCGCTGAGCAGAGACTGATAGCCAAGTTCCGCACGCATGAGGACGGCCTCAACCGGGATCTTGGGTTCATGTCACACTATCTGTAACCCCTACGACTTGCCTGGGCTTGCAAAATCTCACTAACTATCCTGGTTGGAGACAATACACATCTCTTTAACCTGTGCTTAACCCTCTCTCCACTCACATTGTCTGTACCTTTGAGACTTGATGACCTGTAAAGATTTGCATTCCAACCATTATTTTGTAAATTGAGTTTGTGTCTTTATATGCCCTGTTTGTGAACACAACTCCCACTTACCTGACGAAGGGGCAGCGCTCCGAAAGCTCGTGGCTTTTGCTACCAAATAAACCTGTTGGACTTCAGCCTGGTGTTGTGTGACTTCTTACTGTGTTTACCCCAGTCCAACGCCGGCATCTCCACACCATGCCCATCAAACACTCCCAGGACAGGTACAGCACGGGGTTAGATACAGAGTAAAGCCCCCTCTACACTGTCCCCATCAAACACTCCCAGGACAGGACAACACGGGGTTAGAGACAGAGTAAAGCTCCCTCTACACTGTCCCCATCAAACACTCCCAGGACAGGTACAGCACGGGGTTCGATACAGAGTAAAGCCCCCTCTACACTGTCCCCATCAAACACTCCCAGGACAGGTACAGCACGGGGTTAGATACAGAGTAAAGCTCCCTCTACACTGTCCCCATCAAACACTCCCAGGACAGATACAGCATGAGGTTAGATATAGAGTAAAGCCCCCTCTACACTGTCCCCATCAAACACTCCCAGGACAGATACAGCATGAGGTTAGATATAGAGTAAAGCTCTCTCTACACTGTCCCCATCAAACACTCCCAGGACAGATACAGCATGAGGTTAGATATAGAGTAAAGCTCTCTCTACACTGTCCCCATCAAACACTCCCAGGACAGATACAGCATGAGGTTAGATACAGAGTAAAGCTCCCTCTACACTGTCCCCATCAAACACTCCCAGGACAGATACAGCATGAGGTTAGATATAGAGTAAAGCTCTCTCTACACTGTCCCCATCAAACACTCCCAGGACAGATACAGCATGAGGTTAGATATAGAGTAAAGCTCTCTCTACACTGTCCCCATCAAACACTCCCAGGACAGGTACAGCACGGGGTTAGATACAGAGTAAAGCCCCCTCTACACTGTCCCCATCAAACACTCCCAGGACAGGTATTGCATGGGGTTGGATACAGAGTAAAACTCCCTCTACACTGTCCCCATCAAACACTCCCAGGCCAGGTGCAGCACGGGGTTAGATACAGAGTAAAGCTCCCTCTGCACTGTCCCCATCAAACACTCCCAGGACAGGTACAGCACGGGGTTAGATACAGAATAAAACTCCCTCTACACTGTCCCCATCAAACACTCCCAGGACAGGTACAGCACGGGGTTAGATACAGAATAAAACTCCCTCTACACTGTCCCCCATCAAACACTCCCAGGACAGGTACAGCATGGGGTTCGATACAGAGTAA
The DNA here is from genome assembly GCF_964213995.1 of Mustelus asterias. Lineage (NCBI taxonomy): Eukaryota > Metazoa > Chordata > Chondrichthyes > Carcharhiniformes > Triakidae > Mustelus > Mustelus asterias. Next base: position 20,868,512 of record NC_135819.1, read on the forward strand.
AGCTCCCTCTACACTGTCCCCCATCAAACACCCCCAGGACAGGTACAGCACGGGGTTAGATACAGAGTAAAGCTCCCTCGACACTGTCCCCCATCAAACACTCCCAGGACATGTACAGCACGGGGTTAGATACAAAGTAAAACTCCCTCTACACTGTCCCCCATCAAACACTCCCAGGACAGGTGCAGCACGGGGTTAAATACAGAGTAAAGCTCCCCTGACACTGTCCCCATTAAACACTCCCAGGACAGGTACAGCATGGGGTTAGATACAGAGTAAAGCTCCCTCTCCACTGTCCCCATCAAACACACCCAGGACAGGTACAGCACGGGGTTAGATACAGAGTAAAACTCCCTCTACACTGTCCCCATCAAACACTCCCAGGACAGGTACAGCTCGGGGTTAGATACAGAGTAAAACTCCCTCTACACTGTCCCCATCAAACACTCCCAGGACAGGTACAGCTCGGGGTTAGATACAGAGTAAAACTCCCTCTACACTGTCCCCATCAAACACTCCCAGTAGAGTTACAGCACGGGGTTAGATACAGAGTAAAACTCCCTCTATACTGTTCCCCATCAAACACTCCCAGGACAGGTACAGCCCGGGGTTAGATACAGAGTAAAACTCCCTCTACACTCTCCCCATCAAACACTCCCAGGACAGGTACAGCTCGGGGTTAGATACAGAGTAAAACTCCCTCCACACTGTCCCCATCAAACACTCCCAGTAGAGTTACAGCACGGGGTTAGATACAGAGTAAAACTCCCTCTACACTGTTCCCCATCAAACACTCCCAGGACAGGTACAGCCCGGGGTTAGATACAGAGTAAAACTCCCTCTACACTCTCCCCATCAAACACTCCCAGGACAGGTAGTTCTGGGAGGTTAGATACAGAGTAAAGCTCCCTCTACACTACATTACAGAATCGACCACATTGCTGTGGCCTTGGAGTCGCAAGAAGGCCAGACTGGGTAAGGACGGCAGATTACCTGCCTGAAAGGGACACTGCAGATGTAACCTGACCTCACTGTAATGACATGTAATCTGTTTAACACCATTCTCCGTGATGTCGGGAACCCGATGCCGAAGAATGTTTTTTCTGATGAAGACAATGACTACCGACCATTCTCCAGTCATAAGCTATTCATTCACATGCAGAAGCTCAGACCAATTCTTTACTGAGCGTAAGTTAATATTCACTATCGAGTGTGTGCCCTTCATTCGAACACAGACATGAATGATATGCGTGAGAGGGAGTCTCAAATCAAATAATAATGACATCCTCAATGAGGGGAACCTAATGCCAAGAGTCAGAGGCATCGGTCCACACCACGCTGCTTCACTTAGTGAGCAGATCCAATGATGACAGTGAACAGTTGCAGTCCATGAAACCTGTCATCACCGCTAATGGTGTGCTGTCATCAGTGTTTCTGGTGAGTTATCATCAGTGTTTCTGGTGAGTTATCATCAGTGTTTCTGGTGAGTTATCATCAGTGTTTCTGGTGAGTTATCATCAGTGTTTCTGGTGAGTTATCATCAGTGTTTCTGGTGAGTTATCATCAGTGTTTCTGGCGAGTTATCATCAGTGTTTCTGGCGAGTTATCATCAGTGTTTCTGGTGAGTTATCATCAGTGTTTCTGGTGAGTTATCATCAGTGTTTCTGGTGAGTTTTCGTCAGTGTTTCTGGTGAGTTATCATCAGTGATTCTGGTGAGTTATCATCAGTGTTTCTGGTGAGTTATCATCAGTGTTTCTGGTGAGTTATCATCAGTGTTTCTGGTGAGTTATCATCAGTGTTTCTGGTGAGTTATCATCAGTGTTTCTGGCGAGTTATCATCAGTGTTTCTGGTGAGTTATCATCAGTGTTTCTGGTGAGTTATCATCAGTGTTTCTGGTGAGTTATCATCAGTGTTTCTGGTGAGTTATCATCAGTGTTTCTGGTGAGTTTTCGTCAGTGTTTCTGGTGCGTTATCGTCAGTGTTTCTGGTGAGTTTTCGTCAGTGTTCCTGGTGAGTTATCATCAGTGTTTCTGGTGAGTTATCATCAGTGTTTCTGGTGAGTTATCATCAGTGTTTCTGGTGAGTTATCATCAGTGTTTCTGGTGAGTTTTCGTCAGTGTTCCTGGTGAGTTATCATCAGTGTTTCTGGTGAGTTATCATCAGTGTTTCTGGTGAGTTTTCGTCAGTGATTCTGGTGAGTTATCATCAGTGTTTCTGGTGAGTTATCATCAGTGTTTCTGGTGAGTTATCATCAGTGTTTCTGGCGAGTTATCATCAGTGTTTCTGGTGAGTTATCATCAGTGTTTCTGGTGAGTTATCATCAGTGTTTCTGGCGAGTTATCATCAGTGTTTCTGGTGAGTTATCATCAGTGTTTCTGGTGAGTTTTCGTCAGTGTTTCTGGTGCGTTATCATCAGTGTTTCTGGTGAGTTATCATCAGTGTTTCTGGTGAGTTTTCGTCAGTGTTTCTGGTGAGTTATCATCAGTGTTTCTGGTGAGTTTTCGTCAGTGTTTCTGGTGCGTTATCATCAGTGTTTCTGGTGAGTTATCATCAGTGATTCTGGTGAGTTATCATCAGTGTTTCTGGTGAGTTATCATCAGTGATTCTGGTGAGTTATCATCAGTGTTTCTGGTGAGTTATCATCAGTGTTTCTGGTGAGTTATCATCAGTGTTTCTGGTGAGTTATCATCAGTGTTTCTGGTGAGTTATCATCAGTGTTTCTGGTGAGTTATCATCAGTGTTTCTGGTGAGTTTTCGTCAGTGTTTCTGGTGCGTTATCATCAGTGTTTCTGGTGAGTTATCATCAGTGTTTCTGGTGAGTTATCATCAGTGTTTCTGGTGAGTTTTCGTCAGTGTTTCTGGTGAGTTATCATCAGTGATTCTGGTGAGTTATCATCAGTGATTCTGGTGAGTTATCAGCTGTGTTCCTGGTGAGTTATCATCAGTGTTTCTGGTGAGTTATCATCAGTGATTCTGGTGAGTTATCGTCAGTGTTTCTGGTGAGTTATCATCAGTGTTTCTGGTGAGTTATCAGCTGTGTTCCTGGTGAGTTATCATCAGTGTTTCTGGTGAGTTATCATCAGTGTTTCTGGTGAGTTATCATCAGTGTTTCTGGTGAGTTATCATCAGTGTTTCTGGTGAGTTATCATCAGTGATTCTGGTGAGTTATCGTCAGTGTTTCTGGTGAGTTATCGTCAGTGTTTCTGGTGAGTTATCATCAGTGTTTCTGGTGAGTTATCAGCTGTGTTCCTGGTGAGTTATCATCAGTGTTCCTGGTGAGTTATCATCAGTGTTTCTGGTGAGTTATCAGCTGTGTTCCTGGTGAGTTATCATCAGTGTTCCTGGTGAGTTATCATCAGTGATTCTGGTGAGTTATCGTCAGTGTTTCTGGTGAGTTATCGTCAGTGTTTCTGGTGAGTTATCATCAGTGTTTCTGGTGAGTTATCAGCTGTGTTCCTGGTGAGTTATCATCAGTGTTCCTGGTGAGTTATCATCAGTGTTCCTGGTGAGTTATCATCAGTGTTTCTGGTGAGTTATCGTCAGTGTTTCTGGTGAATTATCGTCAGTGTTTCTGGTGAGTTATCAGCAGTGTTTCTGGTGAGTTTTCGTCAGTGTTTCTGGTGAGTTATCGTCAGTGTTTCTGGTGAGTTATCAGCTGTGTTCCTGGTGAGTTATCATCAGTGTTTCTGGTGAGTTATCATCAGTGTTTCTGGTGAGTTATCATCAGTGTTTCTGGTGAGTTATCATCAGTGTTTCTGGTGAGTTATCATCAGTGTTTCTGGTGAGTTATCATCAGTGTTTCTGGTGAGTTATCATCAGTGTTTCTGGTGAGTTATCATCAGTGTTTCTGGTGCGTTATCATCAGTGTTTCTGGTGAGTTATCATCAGTGATTCTGGTGAGTTATCATCAGTGTTTCTGGTCCTTTATCAGCAGTGTTTCTGGTGAGTTATCATCTATGATTCTGGCATGAAAGATAACTTGGATGACCTGAATGTTGGTGATTTTGTGGGCAATATAAATAGACAGGAATGTATGAATGATGGGCCTGATTTGCGGGAGTAATTAAGAGCCGAGAGCCTCGCTGCTGCTGATATCTGATCCTATTCCCCAGCACTCTGCACTCCTCCCTGTGAAACACTTGCGCATGTTATGAAACAGGAAACGAGAAATACATGCTGTTCAACTGAAAAGGAAGATCTATACATATCTGAGACAGGGTGTCTACATCCTGTTTATTGCTGTAAAATATTAATTGTTATTATCGATAACCTGTTCATACTCTTCTGCTGTGTTCAATTACACAGTGCACTTAGTGAGATCGCTGCAGTGAAATCAATTTATAGCAATTAACCACTTGGAACACATCCCAGTATAGAGAGAGAGGGAGAGATAGAAAGAGAGAGAGAAAGAGAGAGGAAGAGTGCCGGAGAGGTAGAAAGATAGAAAGATAGGGAAGGACAGAGAGAGGGAGTGAGGAAGATAAAGAAAGTGAATTACAGAGAGAAAGAAAGCTCAGGAAAATCAGGGGGAGTGAGCGAGAGAGAAAAAGAGGAAGACGGGGGAGAGAGAAAGGCAGAGGGAGAGGCGGGGGATAGAGGATAGAGAGACAGAAAGACAGAGGGAGAGCGAGTAAAAGAAAGAATTTGAAAGACAGAGCGAGAGAGAGAAAGACAGAGGGAGAAATAGGGGGAGAGTAAGAAGGAGAGAGATTAAGTGAGAGAGAGGAAAGCAGAGAGAAAGAGAGAAAGACAGTGGGAGAGAGAGAGGGAGAGAGAAAGGGAGACAGAAAGAGGGAGAATGTCAGACAAAGTGAAAGAAAGACAGAGTGATTGAGGCAGCGAGTGACAGAGAGAGAGAGAGAAAGACGAAGAGACTGGGGGAGAGGAAGAGATATAGAGTGAGAGAAAAACACAGAGGAAGGGAAAGAGAAAGAAATTGAAATACAGAGAGAGAGAAAGATAGAGACAGAAAGAGGGAGAGAGAAAGGGCGAGAGAGAAAGTGAAAGAGAGGAAGACGGAGAGAGAGAAGGTGAAAGAGAGAGAGACAGAGAGGAGAGAGTTAGACAGGCAGAAAGAGGGAGAAAGAGGGAGAGAAGGTGAAAGAGAGAAAGACAGCGGGAGAGAGAGAGGAAAGAAAGCGAGTGGAGAGAGTGCGAAGCTACTGAGGAGGAAAATAAGCTGTGGAAATGAGGATGAGAGTAAGAGATGGGGGACAATGTATGAGTGTGAGAACAAGCAGAGAGAGATGGAAGGGGAGAGGGAGGACGGCAAGAGAGGAAAAAGAATTAACTGATTAAAAGAGCAGCATAAAGAGATTGCAGGCAGTGCGTGTGAAAGGAAAGGAAGGAGAGAGATGGATGATACATCTGACGCTTGGATGTTATTAAGTGATGGCTTCATATTGGCAAAAAAGCACATTGCAGCAATCACATTTCCTTTTGTTGGTCATTGGGACTGTTCCAGAAAGGCTGTAAGTGAAAGTAATTAGCTATACCACACCAATTTATTCAGACATGAGAGGCTACAAGGATGAAGGAGAGGGCACCACTAAAAGGATTCGGTCCTGTGCCTCTTTGTTGCTTAGGTCTGCCTTGTCAGTGAATTTATTTTTTTATCATGTTGCTTTAGCTCGGTAATCAGAGAAGATTGAGTGGGTTGAGCTGATTGCCAATGCAGAGTGACTTAGAGAGGCCAGAATGAGAGCAATTTTACTTATTAACAGCAACCTGCAACACGTGGCTTGATTCAGAACCTTATCGCCCTTGCCCAACCCGGAACCAGCTGGGAGGCGTGGGGAAAAGCAAGTCACTGCAGACGCTAGAATCGGAAACAGAAAAACAGAAGGTGCTGACAAATCTCGGGAGGTCTGACAGCGCCTGTGGAGGGAGGATGGAGCCAGCGTTTGGAGCCTGGATGGACTGGAAAAGTTAGGTCTATTCTCTCAGGGAATGGGGGGTTGTGGCGAGTGTGCCCAAAGACATTTCTCATTGCTGAACTCCAGCACTGTGCCACTGTGCCGCAGTGCGGGATGTTGGCACAGTGGTTAGCGCTGCCGCCTCACAGTGCCAGGGACCAGGGTTCAATTCCGTCCTCGGGTCACTGTCCGTCTGGAGTTTGCATGTTCTCCCCGTGTCTGCGTGGGTTTCCTCCGGGTGCTCCGGTTTCCTCCCACACTCCAAAGATGTGCGGGTTAGGTTGATTGGCCGTGCTAAATTGACCCTGGTGTCAGGGGGATTAGCAGGGTAAACGAGGGTTGCGGGAATAGGGCCTGAGTGGGAGTGTGGTCGGTACAGACTCAATGGGCCGAATGGCCTCCTTCTGTGCTGTCGGGATTCTATGAATTCTAAGAATAGTTTTAAGACAGATAAGATGGGTTCCTGGGTAAGCAAGAGGGTGATAGGTTATCAGGGGGTAGGTACAATGCAGATTTGAGGTCACTATCAGATCTTACTAAAAGGTGGAGCAGGCTTGAGGGGCCGAATGGCCTCCTCCTGCTCCTTCTTCATCTTTTCACAATCTGGTGTGGAGTGTGTGAGTGTTGGAGGAATATTCTGTGAGTTTACCAGAGTAAATTCTGAGAGTCTGCTGGCCATGACACAAGAATCTCAGCTCACCCATTGCTGCGTTTTCTCTGAGAGACATTCAAGGACAGAATCTCTTGCCCATCCATAATTGCCTCTTGTCCGGACATTCCAGAGGGCAACTATATATTCAACCACACTGCCGTGGAAACTGGAGCGACGTGTAGGTCAGACCGGGTAAGGATGGCGGATTTCCTTCCTTAAAGGGGCACTAGTAAACCAAATGGGTTTTTACAACAATCAATGATAGTTTCATAGAATCCCTACAGTGCAGCAGAGGCTATTTCACCCATCATGCCTGCACCGATTGTCCAACAGAGCATCTTACCCAAACCCTAACCCCATAAGCTCACGATTCACCCCATCAATCTCCCCTAACCTACACACCTCAGGACAACTAAGCAGCAATTTAGCATGGCCAATCCACCTAACCTGCACGTCTTTGGACACTAGGGCAATTTAGCATGGCCAATCCTCCTAACCTACACATCTTTGGACACTAAGGGGCAATTTAGCATGGCCAATCCACCTAACCTGCACATCTTTGGACACTAGACAATTTAGCATGGCCAATCCACCTAACCTGCATATATTTAGGCACTAAGGGCAATTTAGCATGGCCAATACATCCAACCTGCATATATGGGTGGCACAGTAGCACAGTGGTTAGCACTGCTGCTTCACAGCTCCAGGGACCTGGGTTCGATTCCTGGCTCGGGTCACTGTCTGTGTGGAGTTTGCACATTCTCCTCGTGTGCGGGTTAGGTTGATTGGCCATGATAAATAATTGCCCCTTAGTTTCCTGGGATGCGTAGGTTAGAGGGATTCGTGGATAAAATATGCAGGGATATGGGGTTCGGGCCTGGGTGGAATTGTGGTCGGTGCAGACTCGATGGGCCGAATGGCCTCTTTCTGCACTGTAGGGTTTCTATGATTCTATGACATTTGTGCACTAAAGGGCAATTTAGTATGGCCAATCTATCTAACCTGCATATATTTGGGCACTAAGGGGCAATTTAGCATGGCCAATCCACCCAACCTGAACATCTTTGAACACTGAGGGGCAATTTAGCATGGCCAATCCACTTAACCTGCACATCTTTGGACACTAAGGGGCAATTTAGCATAGCCAATCCACCCAACCTGAACATCTTTGAACACTGAGGGGCAATTTAGCGTGGCCAATCCACTGAACCTGCACAGCTTTGGACACTAAGGGTCAATTTAGCATGGCCAATCCGCCTAACCAGTACATTTTTGGACTGAGGGAGGAAACTGGAGCCCCCGGAGGAAACCCACGCAGATGCAGGGAGAGCGTGCAGTCACCTGAGACCGGAATTGGACCCCGGCCCCTGGCGCTGTGAGGCAGAATGATCATCATTACTTAGTTTTTAATCCCAGAATTTATGAATTGAATTGAAATGGGTGGGATTTGAACGCTTGTCCCCAGAGCTTTAGCCTCGGCCTTTGGGTTACCATTGGGCCATTGGCTCTCCATATGGGCTTCTCCATCCAATATATTAAGCCTCACATTATCAGCCCTGAACTACAGTTAATTTTTCAACACATTATTATATGATTATATTATGTGATTTTTTTTTTTACCTTTTAACTAGGTGCACTGAGGGAGATGATTAGTACTTTCATCTTGTAATTTGGAGGAGGGGCAATGTTATGCTCAGTGTAATAACTTATATGAGGATGGGGACCTCTTAGAATGCGAGCTCCCTGATTAAGGCAGTAATGGCTTGTGCAAACAGGGGGCCTTGTGTACATAATGTGGAGTGTCAGGGTTACTGGCTCTCGGGGTTTACCCTCGGTACGAGGAAGTATCTTTCTGAACGTGGCTGACTTTGTAAGTAAATCCCAAGTTGAGGGAAGGGTCTCCGGCCTCGGAGGAGGCATTTCAGCCAGTACTCGTTCACGAGAACTTCGCTGGCCGTGACCAGATGGGAGTGAGCACACTGCAAGAATTATACTTCCCTTGTGAGCCTTTGGGAAGGTGGGGGAATAAACAGTGTACGTGGTGCCTGTCTCCTTAAGGCAGAAGTGAGCCACCTGACTTGAGGGACTAATGGGAACTGAGAATGAGAGATCACCCCAGAGGGTGGAGTCCTCTCTCAGGCAGAATCATGGAGCAACCATGTAGTAAATATGTAAGGGCGGCAGCCTAGAGCTGCAACCCTCCTGTATCCAAGTTTCCCTTGTCAATAAATACCTGTCGGGCCCAACAAAGCCTGAAATCTCTTGACAACGTCAAAAAAGCCGCATGACAGAAACGGACTTAGTTTACCAGTCGGAGTGATCCCATCTACATGACCATGGTAGTGCGTGCATGAGAGGTGAGAGAGTGTGGGTCGGGGAGAGAGTGAGCGTGCAAGAGAAGGAGGACAGCACTGGTGGAGTGAGGGAAGAGCATGGACCAAAAGGAATGGAAACAAAGAGGGGAATGAAGGGAATGGTGATAACGGCAGGTAGAGGCAACACAAGAATTGAGCATTCATAATGTGGCAACGTGGTGAAGGGGGAGAGAAGGGGACAAGATGATATAAATATTCGACCAAATCTACAAAGCATTCTTCAACGTAAAGATTTAGTTTTAGGAAGAAGAGTGATTAGAACATTCAGCCGGGTCCCACCTCCGCTTACACAGTGCTAGATCTGGAATAACAAAAAGTGGTTATGTTGCTTGTTCTGGGGAGAGAGGTCCCTCCGGGACAACGAGGTGGAAAGAGTTGGTTAGGAGGACACAAGACAGAGCTGAAACAATGAGACACGGTGATTAATTCAATGTAACAGTCCCACGGCAGGGCATTGAACCAAAAGAAAAAACAACAGGTTAACCTTTCCCCGGTAACACCCAGAACTAGAAAGAGTCAGGTTCGTGGGTGACTGTATTTTTAACAACAGGCGAGTCACCACTAACCAGCGTTCCAGAATCTCAACAAGGCAATTTGACAGTGATGTACACAGCAGTGCAGGGAGACGGGGGGACGTTGGTAGGGTCGCACACTCGGGTATGGGGAGTGGGAAATACAGCCATTTACTTCATTCAGTATAGTTATACACTCTATTCTTATTGAAGTACTTTCCTAGGCTTGCCTGTCCCTCACTATCTCCTTTACTCACTCCCACGATTGGTCTGACTTATGTATTTTATGTTTTAATCTTCCTTTCATCTCTGTCCTTTCTTCTCTCTCTCTATCTCTCCCCTAACTCTGTAGCCTCTCTCTCTATATCTTCTCCCTGTACTTGTCTTGTCCACCGCAGGTTTCTTCCTTGGCTATCTCTAGTGCCTCACTCACCACCATTCCTCAGCATCATTATCTGTTGGCAGATAATGAATCACCACCTCCACCTCTCCCACTGTCTCTTCCACCCCGCCCCCACCCCCCCCCCCACCCCTCCGCCACCCCCCCCACCCCACTCCTTGTGCGTGCGTCATCGTTGGCCTGGTGACATTCCCTGCAAAGTGCCTTGGGGCCAAAGGTCCAAAATAAATGCGAACTGTTTGGAGGGCATCCAGGAACAATCTCAGTCATATCGCACTCTGCCTTCAGGGAAAATGCCGGAAGGATCCGAGAGAGCCAATCGCAGGTTAACCCCGATGGTTCCTATCTCCGCAAACATCAGAATGTTGTCCAGCGACTGAGGGAATGGCTTAGAAACATCACAGAGGTCGGCCTGTGTTTAATGCTGGTTCTCTGCACAAGCAACTCCCCACTCCCTCATCCGTAGCCCTGCAAATTCCTTTCTCTTCAGCTCTTTATCCGACACCCCTTTGAAAGCCATGATAGTATTCGCCCCCACCACACGCTTGGGCAGTGCACTCCACATCCTAACCACTCGCCATGCAATAGAACTTCTCCTTCATGGAGCTATTTGTCTCTTTGCCAATTGCCTTAAATCAGTGTCCTCTGTTTCTTGACGCTTCTCCAACTGGGAACATAGGAATTAGGAGCAGGAGTCGGCAATTCAGCCCTTCGAGCCTGCTCCGCTATTCAATCAGATCATGGCTGATCTCTCCCTGGTCTCAAATCCAACTGTTCCCCATATCCCTTTAATCAGTTTTTATTAGAAATATATCCATCTCCTTCTTGAAACCATTCAACGATTCAGTCTCCACCGCGCTATGGGGACAGCAAGTTCCACAAATTCACCACCCTCTGCGAGAAGTAGTTCCTCAGTTTTAAATCTACCGCCTCTTAACCTGCACCTGTGACTTCTTGTTCTAGATCTTGTTCCAGATTGCCCCACACAGGGAAACATTTGGGATGGGATTTTACAACCTCAATCATCCCCGAATCCGTAAAATCCTGCATGAGGTCAACGGACCTTCCCCTGTTCTACGTTCACTCTGTCAATCCTTTCCCGTATTAAAGACCTCGATCAGATCCCCTTCTATACTCCAGCGAATATAAGCTGTAAGTTCCATTCTAAAAGTGGGCGGCATGGTGGTGCAGTGGTTAGTACTGCTGCCTCTCAGCGCCAGGGACCAGGGTTCAATTCCAGCCTCGGGTCACTGTCTGTGTGGAGTTTGCACATTCTCCCCGTGTCTGCGCGGGTTTCCTCCGGGTGCTCCGGTTTCCTCCCACAATCCAAAGATGTGCGGGTTAGGTTGATTGGCCGTGATAAATTGACCCGAGCATCACGAGGATTAGCAGGGTAAATGTGTGGGGTTACAGGAATAAGGCCTGGGTGGGATTGTGGTCGGTACAGACTTGATGGGCCGAATGGCCTCCTTTTGTACTGGAGGATTCTATGAAGAATAAGAACGGTCTCTCTTTATTTCCTCCGTCTAATCCCCTTCACCATTTTGTGAGCTGATGAATGGCAGATGGAGTTTAATTTAGACAAATGCGAGGTGATGCATTTTGGTAGATTGAACCAGGGAAGGACTTACTCAGTTAATGGTAGGGCGTTGGGGAGAGTTACAGAACAAAGAGATCTAGAGGTGCAGGTTCATAGCTCCTTGAAAATGGAGTCATGGGTGGACAGAGTGGTGAAGAAGGCATTCAGCATGCTTGGTTTCATTGGTCAGAACATTGAATACAGGAGTTGGGACGGCTTGTTGAAGTTGTACAAGACATTGGTAAGGCCACGCTTGGAACACTGTGTACAGTTCTGATCACCCCCATTATAGAAAGGATATTATTAAACTAGAAAGAGTGCAGAAGAGATTTACTAGGATGCTACCAGGACTTGATGGATTGAGTTATAAGGAGAGGCTGGATAGACTGGGACTTTTTTCTCTGGAGTGCAGGAGGCTGAGGGATGATCTTATAGAGGTCTATAAAATAATGAGGGGCATAGATCAGCTAGATAGTTAATATCTTTTCCCAAAGGTAGGGGAGTTTAAAACTAGAGGGCATAGGTTTAAGGTGAGAGGGGAGAGATACAAAAGTGTCCAGAGGGGCAATTTTTTCACACAGAGGGTGGTGAGTGTCTGGAACAAGCTGCCAGAGGTAGTAGTAGAGGCGGGTACAATTTTGTCTTTTAAAAAGCATTTAGACAGTTACATGGGTAAGATGGGTACAGAGGGATATGGGCCAAATGCGGGCAATTGGGACTAGCTTTTAAAAAAAAGGGTGGCATGGACAAGTTGGGCCGAAGGGCCTGTTTCCATGCTGTAAACCTCTCTGATTCTATGACTTCCAACAATGTCTCTTCTCCAAGGAGAACAGCCGTAGCTTTTCCAATACACCGATGTGCCTAAAATCCCTCATCCATGGAATCATTCTTGTAAATCTTTTGTGGCGCCTGGAATTAGACACAAAACTACAGTCGTGTCCGAACCACGGCTTCATCGAGGTTCATTCTTACTTTGTTCAGCGTGCCTCTATTTATGGAGCCCAGGGCTCCCTGTCCGTAATTCACAGCCTCCTCAACCTGTTCTGTCTGCTTTAACGGTTGGCGTGTGGCCTACATTTACCCTCCCCATCCCGGGTCTCTCCCTCTCTGTTACTGCGTCTGCCTTCAGATGGGTACCCTTCATTATTACCCCTCCAGGTTCTCCCTACCCAAATGTACCACTTCTCCCCATTAACTTTCATCTGCCACAAGTCCGTTCGTTCCTCGAGCCCATGTCCTGTATCACTATCCTCCTCTCGCCGCGCTACGCTGGAAGGCTTCGTGTTTTGTGCACACAAGTCATTAATATAAATCAAGGAAAGTGTTGGTTCCAGCACTGATTCCTGAGGAACCCCACGGTGTACCTTCCCTCTAGTCTGAATAACAACCGTTAACCACAACACTGTTTTCTGTCACTCAATTTTATATCCCTGCGGCAGCGTAAGAGCGAGGGGTTGGAGTGTTAGTTAGGCCACAGCTGGATTACTGTGTGCAGTTCTGGTCACCTCACTATCAGAAGGATGTGATTGCACTGGAGAGGGGGTATCATACAATCCCTACAGTGCAGAAGGAGGCCAAATGGTCCATCGAGGCTGCATCAACAACGATCCCACCGAGGCCCTATCCCCGTAACCCCACGTAATTTATCCTACTTATCCCCTGACACGAGGGGAAAATTCAGCATGGCCAATCAACCTAACTCGCACATTTTTGGACACTAAGGGGCAATTTAGCATTGGTAATCTGTCTAACCTACACAACTTTGGAAACTAAGGGGCAATTTATCATGGCCAATCCACCTAACCTGCACATCTTTGGACACTAAGGGGAAATTTAGCATGGCCAATCCACCTAACCTGCACATCTTTGGACACTAAGGGGAAATTTAGCATGGCCAATCCACCTAATCTGCGTGGGTTTCCTCCGGGTGCTCCGGTTTCCTCCCACAGTCCAAAGATGTGCGGGTTAGGTTGATTGGCCAGGTTAAAAATTGCCCCTTAGAGTCCTGGGGTGCGTAGGTTAGAGGGATTAGCGGGTAAATATGTGGAGGTAGGGCCTGGATGGGATTGTGGTCGGTGCAGACTCGATGAGCCGAATGGCCTCCTTCTGCACTGTAGGGTTTCTATGATTTCTATGATTGAGGAGTATGGACAGGGTGAGTAGGGATCAGTTGTTCCCCTTGATTGAAGGGTCAATCATGAGGGGACACAGTATTAGGGCAAGGGGCCGGAGATTCAGAGGGGATTTGGGAAAGCATTTCTTTCATTCAGAGGGTGGTGGGAATCTGGAATGCGCTGCCTGGGAAGGTAGTGGAGGCTGGAAACTTAAAAAAAATATTTGGATGTCTACTTGAAATATTCATTCAAGGATATGGGACAAGTGCAGGAAAATGGGATTAGCGCACCCTTGGTGGTGGATATTGTCAGTGCAGACTCGATGGGCCGAAGGGCCTTTTTCTGCACTGTATGATTCTATGACTCTACTTGGCCCTTCTTCTATGGCCTTCAACTTTGCCGACAGGGGATTAATGTGCCACTTTATTGAATGCCCTTCAATAGCCCAAATACACCATAGTAACCATGTTACCCTCATTGAAGACTATCTCTCCTTTCTTATCCACAGAAAAACTCATTTACGTTCTGTAAAACAATTTTCCCTTGACAATTCCATGCTGCCTTTCTCTGACCAATCCCACCCTTGCCTACGCGACTGTTAATTTTGTCTTGGACTATTGTCCCTAAAATTTTTCTCGCCACTTGAGGTTGAACATACTGCCTGTGGTTGCTGGGTTTATTCTTACTCCTTTTTTTAATGAACAAGGAGTCTGCACGTTCTCCCCGTGTCCGCGTGGGTTTCCTCCGGGTGCTCCGGTTTCCTCCCGCACTCCAAAGATGTGCATGTTGGGTCGTTGGCCATGCTAAATTCTCCCTCAGTGTCCCAAAGTGAGTAGATTAGGTGGGTTGGCCATGCTAAATTGCCCCTTAGTGTCAGGGGGACTAGCAGGGTAACTATGTGGGATTATGGGGATACAGCTTGGGGTGGGATTGTTGTCGGACAGACTCGTGGGCCAAGTGCCTCCTTCTGCTGTAGGGATTCTATGATTCTATGAGTTGCAGCTCTCCAATCCTCTGGAACCTTCAAGGGAAGATGGAGATTATGGCAATTTCTTCTGCGATTTCCTCCCTCGGTATCCTCAGATGTTCCCTATCTGGTCTTCATGTGATCTAAAAAGTTGCCCGGGAGGCAAGGTGGAGGGTATAAAGGACATGGAGGTAAAAAACCTCACTTATGTGGTATGTATGTGTGAGAGTGTTGCTGCATGCTTTGTTTCACATTCCACAACTAAATGAAGTGATTTTCACTTTGTCGAGAATTACAGCCATACAATAATCCCAATAGTTATGTG